>NC_063044.1:35518898-35818898 GCF_018812025.1 Megalobrama amblycephala | reverse complement strand
TTCAAAAAACGCGTTCATTATAGACTGGAGGATTATCATCCTGGCGATATGATGGAGTTCAACATTGTAATACTACTGTAAATAATGATATTAAATGAATAAACTTACACATACAATGCTTCTTCATCGTTTTTACTTGAATCAATTTCAACACTGATGAATACAAATTATGTACACATGCATACAGTCTCACACTTACACAAAACAGTTTTGAATTATGTGCTGGTAATGTAAATACTCCAATTTCATTCATGCCATGTATATACTGTAAACGTATACATTCAAGTTCACACAACTACATAATCATGGCGTCATATACATCCTCACACTATCAGTGAATGGGCACGGAATAAACTCATAACATGAGTTAATGAATAAAGGATAACATTACATGAAACACATAAACTACTACGTTCGGCCGCCGGCGGGAGACATGATCACGGATCCATCAGAGATGCAGCTTGATGAACACGTGAATTGTACACCGTAAAACTTCATTATTATTATTTTATTATTTCATTTGCTAACTACCAAATCAGTCGTGATGAGAAACCGCTATATCATGTAACTTTAGTGTGGACGGATATTAACGCGTGTGACATAGGCCTGATCAAGGTTTATTAGATTCTGTTATTAGTAATCAATAACTTTACTCCTAGATGACCAATAGCTTTGCTATTGCCTGATTCATGATAATAATCTGTACAATATTGTGATCTGAGCACATATCGTTAGCTAAGCTGACATCGGTCGCTGCCCTGTTCTCCACTGCTTCTCCTCACACAACAGCTCAATTTGTCTCTTTTGACCATTGTTTTGTCTAATCCTGGCCTGTCCCTGCTCTCTTGACCACATAGCAGGCTAATTGTATGGCTGTGGTTTGTGATACGAGTATGAATAAACATTTACAATTTCCTCAGCGTCCGAACTGTCATTGCAATCCATTGTTTCCTATTGTTTATATTGATCGCGCTCCCTTGAGTTACGTCACTTCCGATTTGGCATTTTTCAGATGCGGAAGTAAAATTCTCTCACAAAAAATGACTCCAGAAGCCTATGTAGCGTATTTATACGTGTTTTTTCAAGAAAATCTATTTAATACATTATTTTTCTATACGTTGAATCACTGAAGCTCTAACCTGCAATATGCCCTTTAACTCACTCATATGCTTATATAAAGTCACGTCTCAGCGTCTTAAGACATTAAACAAGTCACGACTGCAAACGTTACTTCTCTCTATTTGTGGATATGACCAGTGCTGTAAGTATATAAGCTACTTCCCAGTCCAACAGGTGTAAAGTAACGTTAGTCAGAATATAAACACTTATTGTACTCACCCTAGTGTTTTAGGACAGGACAAAAACACGGTTTGGAAGATGGACTCATGATGTACTTTAGTTACTAATTTTGAACAAAGGTCGATAGTTTATGGACACATGAGGCGATCGAGTGTCGTGTCATAAAACAAACGCGTCGCATATAACGTTATAACTTAAAGGTGCTAAAGAGGATCTTTTCGTCGACTGAGAAACCAAAAACTGTTACTGAGTTTTTAAAATGAGCGCATGCGTAAGAACAACCCCCCCTCCTTTTGTGGGAACACCTCCCAAAACTCGTGCACGAGTATTGGAACACGAGTGTTTACCACCGGCATTCGCTGTGTCGTGTTAGTGGATTCATTATGTCGGACTCACCGCAGGTAACTCATAATCTGCAGTTGTTACTCCTGTCTCCGGACAAAAACATTGCATGCGGCGCCTGTGGAGTGTGGAAAGTTACTGGAGCGTGCAGCCGTGCTCGTCTCTCACAAGGAACGTCATGGCAGAGATTGACAAGCCAGAGGGCCAATCATTTACGCGATGATCACACAAACGATTGGATGATGTTTTTAAGGCCCTATCTCGTGCACAGATGATGTATATTAATATTATTCCTTTCAGTGCACCTAATAAATAGTCTTTTATCAGTTAGTAAAGACAGTTTCAAGTAATATTGCAAAAATGTATAAAACAAAACATCCTCTTTAGCACCTTTAACCTTAAATGTTTGCTTTATGATGCGACACTCGCGTCATGTATCTCCATATTTGCCTTAAACCAACTAAATATCTCATATACTGTAAGTAACATATTTCAGTGGAAATGTTTACCAAAGGAGACGTTCGATTTATTCAAAATGCATGATAAAGCTGTAACATAACAGACTAGCGTACAAAGCTTACGGAGCAAGGAGTTACTTTTTAAAACTGTTAATGTCAAGTGAACCGGCTTATTTCGCATATTCTGTTGTTTTATAGTTGTATAGATTAAAAAAAACACACAAACATACCCTTTTTTTCTCAGAATAACAGCTGTCCTCGCTGAAAAACGATGGCTCTTGACTGCTGAGGTGATTCAAAATGCCTGCAAAGGTAGAGTTGAGGCGTCGAGGAGGGGGAGGGGTTCACTGTGTCAACTGTCACTAAAATTGACCCAACTGGTAACCCAGCGGCTGGGTTACACAAAAAACTACCCAACACTGAGAAAATAACCCAATAAAATGACCCAACATGCTTAACCCAGCGGTTGGGTAGAAAAAATAACCCAACATTTTTTAGAGTGTAGTTCTATAGAACAGACAATGGGGAGATTTGGGTTTGGGGATAGGATGCAAAAGTGGATAAAATTAATATATGGGAATGCTAAAAGCTGTGTAAAAGTGAATGGGGTATTAACTGACCCTTTTCGTTTGGAGAGGTCAGTTAGACAAGAATGCCCACTGTCAGCAGTATTTTATTCAATAACTGCTGGCGATACTCATCAAAAAAGATAAGGAAATAAAAGGTATTCAAATGCCAAATGAGCTAGTGAGTGTGATACACCAATATGCAGTGACACGACTTTTATAGTCAGGGATATAGAGAGCATAAGGGAGAGGGAGTAACTGATCTGCCAGACTGGGTGTTAAATGGAATCAAAGAGACTGTAAATACTTTTGTGTGGGGAGGGAAAGGAATGAAAATTTCTGCAGATTAATAGCAGATTATAGTGAGGGGGGTTTGAGGTTGACAGATTTAGATGTTAAAAGGAAGGCAATACGAGTTAAAACAATGAAAAAGTATTTATGTGGCAAGGCAGAATATGGATGGAAGGGGTATATGAGAAAATATTTAAAAGAAGGTGGAGGTTGTGGTGAAGAAGGAGAGTTCATGGTACTAAAAAAGCCAATGACTGAAAAGCTGCCTTTGTTTTACGAAGAAGTGTTTACTGGATGGGCCGAATTTGTGGTGAATGTAAACTATGAATGTGAAAATATAAACCAAATTCACAATCAGCCAATTTTCCTGAACCCTAGAATAAAGAGGGGAGGGAAAATGCTATACAACAGACTGTTCATGAGAGCGGGTGTAAGGAAAGTAAAGTACTTGACGTATGAATATGTGAAGGGTTTTTTACCAAATAGGACAATATATGACTGTGTGGTGGGGTGGGATGATGAAATTGAGAAAGAAAAAGTGCACTGTGAATGTGAAAACATAAAAAAAAAAAGCCTGCCGGAAAGGTGGGTAGAAAGGATTGAAAGAGAAACTACTAAAGTGGGAGATTGGGGAATGCCTGAAATGTATATTATTTAAAATGGGAGAAAAAAGTTTTTGTGGGAGATAAATGTGAAAACAGTATACAAAATAATGATGAAAAAGGAAATCAAAGTGCCTGCACATCAGAGGCAGTATGGCCAAGACTGTTTCCTGATTGGAAAGAAAAGACAATATGGAGAAATTTAAATGTAAAATACAATGGAGGAATTGAAAAAGGAAATAAATGAGAACGGGAATGATATACAAAAAATAAAAGAATTAGAGGGAATTTTGAAAGAAATTGAAGAGGAAAAATATGAAGGTGCAAGACTAAGAAGTAAAGCAAAATATATGGTAGAGGGTGAAAATGTATAAAATTTTTCTTTGATTTAGAAAAAATAAGAGGGAAAGCAGAAATAATTTTAAAAATAAGAGGGAGAAATGGAGTAGTTGTGGAAACAAATGAGGAAATTTTAAATGAAATAAAAGAATACTATGAGAATTTGTTTAGTACAGAGGGGGTGAAAGAGGAAGAAAAACAGGAGTTATTGAAACAAATAAAAACAACAGTAGGAGAAGTAGACAAAAAAGAATGTGATGAAGAGCTAAGAGAAGAAGAGATAAAAAGAGCAATAAGTGAACTGAACTAAAAAAGAAAAGTCCAGGTACACTGTAAAAAATGACCGTGATTTTAACAGTAAAAGACTGTAAAAATGCTGCAGTGAAAAACTGTCAACTGGTTTACAGAAAGTTTCCGTACTATATACGGTGAATAACTGTAATAGATCTAACGGTACATTTAATGTAATTTTACGGTAAAATACCGTTATATTCAGTTTTTGGAAGTGAAAAATAACAATTCATTGTAAAATTTACAGTGAAAAAACGTAAATTGACATTCCCACAATTCCATCTAATGTTGTTAAAATAATGTTTATTGCATTTTTAAAATTTCATGCATGTTACCATGATGGTGTGTGTGTGTGTGTGTGTGTGTGTGTGTGTGTGTGTGTGTGTGTGTGTGTGTGTGTGTGTGTGTGTGTGTGTGTGTGTGTGTGTGTGTGTGAGTGAGTGAGTGAGTGAGTGAGTGAGTGTGTGTGAGTGAGTGAGTGAGTGAGTGAGTGTGTGAGTGAATGAATGAATGTGAATGAGAATGACACTGTGTGCACCTTCTATATATTAGTATTGTTCTCCTCAGCTTGTGGAAAAGCTGCTTGTGATGAACTCTGATTCATCATGTGACTCTTATCACCACTGTGTTTGGTGACTGTCAGTGTATTATAAAGGTACAAAACAGATATTAGTACTTCATTAGGTTGGTAAATTAACATTATATCAGTTAATGAAATACGTTATTTTACCGTAAACAGATTTTTTTTTACGTTGCTACTGTATTTTTTACGGTAAAGTTCTGGCAACCACAGCTGCTGGTTTTTTACCGTAAATTTTACTGGGATTTTACTGGGATTTTTTTACAGTGTATAGATGGGTTGGGTTTTAAAGAAAGTTTAACTGGTATTTAAGGAAGTGTATGTAGATGTTTTTAAGAAAGGAGAATTGAATACAAGAATGGGAATGGGTTTAATGAAGTTGTTATACAAGAGAAAAGAAGAGAAGACTGATTTAAAAAACTATAGACCAATCACAATGTTGAATACTGACTTGAAGATTTTATCTAAAATTTTAGCAAACAGATTGAAGGAAGTGATACCGAGTATAATTAAAACTAATCAAGTGTACAGAGTGAAAGGAAGAGACATAGCAGATACAACAATTAGTATAAACATATGATAAGATACATGCATGAAAAGAATGAAAATGGGTTTATAATCAGATTAGATTTTGAGAAAGCGTTTGACAGGGTGGAACATGATTTTTTTATTTGATGTATTAAAGGTGCTAAAGAGAATCTTTTCGTCGACTGAGAAACCAAAGACTGTTAGTGAGTTTCTGAAATGAGCGCATGCGTAAGAACAACCCCCCTCCTTCACAGCTCATTTCGAGGGAACGCCTCCTAAAACTCGTGCACGAGTATTGGAACACGAGTGTTTACCACCGGCATTCACTGTGTCGTGTTAGTGGATTCATTATGTCGGACTCACCGCAGGTAACTCATAATCTGCAGTTGTTACTCCTGTCTCCTGACAAAAACATTGCATGCGGCGCCTGTAGAGTGTGGAAAGTTACTGGAGAGCGCAGCCGCACACGTCTCGCACAAGGAACGTCATGGCAGTGATTGACAAGCCAGAGGGCCAATCGTTTACGCGATGATCGCGTAAAAGATTGGCTGATGTTTTTAAGGCCCTACCTCGTGCACAGATGATGTATATTAATATTATTCCTTTCAGTGCACCTAATAAATAGTCTTTTATCAGTTAGTAAAGACAGTTTCAAGTAATATTGCAAAAATGTATAAAACAAAACATCCTCTTTAGCACCTTTAAAGACTTTTGGTTTTGGAGAAAATTTTATGAAATTAATTAGGATTTTATACAAAGGTGCAGTAACAAAAATTAAATGTAATGGGTTTTTAACACAGTTTTAAATTAACTAGATCAATAAGACAGGGATGTCCGTTGTCAGCTCTTTTATATTCTTTAGTAGCAGAACCTTTGAGTCTAAAAGTAAAACAAGAGGAGGGGATAAAAGGGATAGTCATTGAGGGAGAAGAGAATAACATTTTTCAGTATGCAGATGATACGACGTTACTGGTAAATGATCTGGAGAGTGTGAAAAAAGCAATGGAAATGTAACATGCAACATGTAAAGTATGCAATGATGATAATGAAGGATTTTGATCTGTTTTTACACTGCAAAGAGTTGGAAGATTTTAATGAAAAATGTAAAAGAATGCTTCAAGATTTGGGGGGAGAACAAAATGATGTTGCATGGAATAAGATGGTGATGCTAGGTGTAGATAAACAGTGTAAGAATGAAAAACTGATAAATCTGCTTGTGATGTTGATGAAAAGTGCAATATGGGAAAGAATAGTAGTGTCAAAAAGAGAAAAAACTTTAATGGATGTATGGTATGTGTTTAAATGGAAAGTTGATTGTTATGTGGAATGCCTGTTTTATTATTTTAAACAAGAAGACAGATGTTGTAAAGGTTTTTAATGATGTAGGTTTGGGGATGCCAGAAAAAGAAAGAACATAATTGTAAGAGTGTGATGTCTGTATTAGAGATGGGAGTTTTTATGTAATGGAATTTCTTCTAATAATTTTGTTTTTTTTATGATACTATTGTAATGGAAAGCTTTTTATGAAATAATTTTTTTTATAGTGTATAAATTTGAACCTTGTAAAGAAATGCTAATTTTGAATGTAAATATTTGTTGGATTAAAAAAAAAAAAAAAAAAAATGCATGCCCGATCTCGAAAAACAAAACAAAACAAAAAAACACGCCCGATCTCGTCTGATCTTGGAAGCTAAGCAGAGTCGGGCCTGGTTAGTACTTGGATGGGAGACCGCCTGGGAATACCAGGTGCTGTAAGCTTTATGTTTTTTCTGAAAACAAAAAAAGAGTGTCTGAATGTCTTAAATAGCCCACTCTTGACTGCAGATTTCGCTTACGGCCATACCACTCTGAGCACGCCCTAGTGGTTACAGGAAGTGGTAAAGCAAGAGCAGCAAGGAGGAAGAAGGAGTGTGTTTGCTTGAGTGGACTTAAGTTTCCATCTTTTCACATTGTTTGAAAAAACTGGTCCAAAGGAATGCTTGCGTTTTGGGGTCATTAAGCTCTTGCTGTTTTAGGATAGATAATTCTAGCAGCAAAGAAGGAGAAATGGCTGGACAACAGGAGACGGGAAGAGGTCGAAGTGAGAAGTGAGAGGCGATGAGCGCAGCTATGGCAAAGAGCTGATGGTGCTGGTGGAGATGGAAGGGGAGAACAGAATCACATTGATGGAACTATTGAAGAGCGTGAAAGAAGAATGTGGAGGAGTGATTGGTTGCAGATATAAATCTCCAAAAGAGTATTAATTAATAATGGAGGATGTGAAAGCAAAAGAGAAAATTCTGGATGGTTTGAAGATCAGAAATAGTCGTGTAATGGTGAAAGAAGTGGATTGCATGGAGGTGGTCATTTCATTCCTAGGACTGCCCATGTACATTCAAGAGGAAGAAATTTTGAACAAACTAAAGGATTGGGGAGTAACAGCAGCATCTAAAATAAAGAGGAGAGTGTGACCTGGAACTGACATTGCGGATGGGACAAGGTTTTTAAAAGTTAAGTTCAATAATGTTGTCAAATCGCTGCCCTACTCAACGAAATTTGAAACGCTCGGTGGGACGGAACACTTCAGGGTTATACACGACCGACAAGTGAAGGTTTGGCGTTTGCGTATACAACCGGGGCATGTTGTGAGGGACTGCCTGAGCTTTAGGTGTTTTAGATGCGACAAACAAGGACACTATGCAAGAAGTGCAAAGAAGCGAATTGTGACGTGTGTGGAATGCGGCCAGGACTATGCGTGCGTAAAACGTCAGCAGTAACAGAAGAGGGGAACACCGAGGAGAGATTGTCAGATCTAAATGAGGTGGAAGAGAGTGAAGAAGAAGAAAATGTAATCGCAGAAGGAGAGGAGAGTCAAAGCACCTGGGGAAAGGAAGAGAGAGTGACAAAAAGGGAAGACACTGAGAGCGAGAGCAGCCAAGAGGACGCAGGCTCAGGGCAACGGATGAGAGAGAGAAAGAAGAAAGAGAGTACACCAGGTAAAGAGATGGTTCCAAGAGACCTGGAGTGTGAAGATGGGCACGGGAAGAAGGTTAAAAATGGCTACAAAGAAGGTGATAATGCCAAAAGCCAGGGAAGAAAACATCGTGAGGAAAAAAGAATGAAGAAGGATGAGGGGGGAGGAAAGGAGAAGGAAATGCCAGAGAATCCTGTGACAAATGTGGAGGAAGACATGGAAACGAGTGAGGCGAAAAGTATGCTGGGGAAAAGAAAGAAGAAAAGAGCATAAGACAGAAAGTAAGAGCTTGATTTAATTTGAATGAGTATAATTCCCTTTAAAAATGTGATAATCACTATGTGGGGTGTTATGCAAATTGCGTGTTTAAACAGTAATAGGCCTAAAAATAGGCTTAAATAGTAAGAGACCTAAAAAAGTTTGAGAGGGTGAAAAGACTGTCAAAAGCTGATGTGCTATGCTTACAAGAGACACACTGGACAGCGGACATAATGGATGATATAAAAAAAGAGATGGGAGGGAGAAACGGAAATGTAAAAGCCTGTGGAGTGGCTATTTTGATAAAAAGAGACAAAGTCCAAAATGTGAAACAGATTTATAAAGACGGAAGCGGGAGATTGTTAGGGCTTAAATTTATGTTTTGCAAGGAATTTTTTAGGCTTATAAACATTTATGCACCGAATATAGAGTTTGACAGAAAAGAGGTCTTCAGTGAAATGAAGACACTATGTAAAGGAAAGTGCATAGTGGTTGGGGATTTCAACGTGTGGTGCACGAGACTGGACACTTCAAGTAGTGCCAATTTTAAAACTGATGGATCAAGAAAGTTCTTAACAGAGTGGATGCGGAATGATGATTTTGTTGATGTGTGGAGGGAAGAGAATCCATATAAGAGAGAGTTTTCGAGAAGACAAATGGTGATGTGTAGCTTGAAACAGAGTCGTATAGATTTATGTTTGACTAAAAGAGAAATGTTAAAATACGTTAAAAAATGTAAAATATAAGTTTGTTGATGTAAGTGATCATGCTGTGATGACAATCAAGGTGGGTGAAACTAGGGAGGAGAGGGGAGGGGGGAGTGTGGTGTTTAAAGGTGCCATCGAACGTTTTTTTACAAGATGTATTATAAGTCTAAGGTGTCCCCTGAATGTGTCTGTGAAGTTTCAGCTCAAAATACCCCATAGATTTTTTTTTTATTCATTTTTTTAACTGCCTATTTTGGGGCATAATTAGAAAATGCACCGATTCATGTTGCGGCCCCTTTAAATGCTCACGCTCCCTGCCCACGGAGCTTGCGCTTGCCTTAAACAGTGCATAAACAAAGTTTACACTGCTAATATAACCCTCAAAATGGATCTTTACAAAGTGTTCGTCATGCATACTGCATGCATGCGTCGGATTATGTGAGTATTGTATTTATTTGGATGTTTACATTTGATTCTGAATGAATTTGAGGCTGTGATCCGTGGCTAACGGCTAATGCTACACTGTTGGAGAGATTTATAAAGAATGAAGTTGTGTACAAGACCTTCATAAGGACCTTAGCGCCAATACTGCTAAAGGTATATAAAAGTATGGAGGAGAGAAGGGAAATGATCTATGGGCTTAGGAATAATAACCATACTATATAAAAATAAAGGGAATCCATCGAAGTTGGAAAATTATAGGCCTTTGAGTCTGCTAAATTCAGATTATAAAATCTTAACACAAAATTATAGCTAATAGTATTAAACAGGTAGCAGGGAGTATTGTGCCAAGCCAAGCATATAGTATAGTGGGGAGAGACATCGCGGATATTATATGTACTATAAGAGATGTTGTTGAAAACATGGGAAAAGACGGGAAAGGGGGATTTATCTGTGGATTTGAATAAAGCCTTTGATAGGGTAGAGCACAGTTTTATTGAGCAGACAATGGCGAGATATGGGTTTGGAGAATTAATATATGACAATGCTAGAAGCTGTGTCAAAATCAATGGGGTATTAACTGACCCCTTTCCATTAGAAAGGTCAGTCAGACAAGGGTGCCCACTATCTGCACTGCTATATTCAATAACAGCGGAACCGCTGGCATCGCTGATAAAAAATGTTAAAGAAATAAGAGGTATTCAAATTCCGTACGGGGAGTAAGTGTGATTCACCAGTTCGCAGATGACACAATTTTTACTGTCAAGGATGTGTTAAGAGAATAAAAATGCAGATGGAAAAATATGGGAAAGCTTCAGGTGCAAAGATAAATGTTGACAAGTCGGAAATAATGAGCATAGCAGGAGTGGAGATAAAAGAGTTCTGTTTAAAATAGCAAAAGATCATTTAAAGATATTAGGAGTGAGTATAGGAGTAAATGTGAAAGAGGCCACATGGGCTGAAGTTTTAAATAAAATCAAACAAGTACTACAATTCTGGAAGCAAAGAGAATTAAGATTAAGAGGAAAGGTAGTAGTGGCTAATTCATTAATACTTACTAAATGCAATTATGTGATGGGAGAAATTTAAATGCCAGACTGGGTTCTGAATTAAATTAAAGAGACTGTAAATACTTTTGTCTGGGGAGATAAAAGGAATAAAAATATCAACAAAAACGTTGATAGCTGATTACAAGGAGGGAGGTCTGAGGTTGATAGACTTAGAGGTTAAGAAGAAGGCAATAAGAGTTAAAACTATAAAAAAGTACTTATGTGATAAAGTAGAGTCTGGGTGGAAGGGATATATGAAAACTTATCTAAATGAAGGTGGAGGATGTGGTGAGGAAGGACTGTTTATGGCTTTTAAAAAACCTATGACTGAAAAAATTGCAATGTTTTATCAAGAAGTATTCAGTGTGTGGGCTGAGTTTTTAGTCAATGTAAATTATGAATGTGAGAACATAAATCAAGTGTTTGACCAGCCATTATTTCTGAACCCAAAAATAAAGAGGGGAGGGAAAATACTTTAGAATAAATTGTTTATGAGAGCGGGAGTAAGAAAAGTGAAAGGTTTTTTGCCAAATAGGGCTATATATGATTGTGTGGTGGGATGGGATGATGAAATCGAAAAATGTAAAGTGGACTGTGAATGTGAAAATATTAAAACAAGCCTACCAGAAGGGTGGGTTCAAAGGATTCAGAGAGAGAGACTGTGAAAGTAGGAGATTGGGGATTTCCTGAAATGTATGTTATAGATAAAAAGGAGAAAAAGTTATGTCAGTTAAATACGAAAACAATTTACAAGATGATGGTGAAAAAGGAAATCAAAACGTCTGCATCTGAGGCGGTTTGGCCAAAGGTATTCCCTGAAATAAATGTAAAGATGATTTGGTGGTGATTCATCAAATGAACAAAAATGTAAAGCAAGAATGCGATGTATGTGAGACATAGCCAGAAACATTGATGCACATATTTTTTGAATGCAAAGAGCTGGAGTCATTCCATGCAGAAGTAAAAGGGTTGGTGAAAAAAGGAACAGGGAAAGATGTGACAGGGCATGAATGGAGAAAGACGTTCTTGTTTGGGATAAATATTAATAAAAAGGATAGGAAAGTGAATTTATGGAACATGGTATTAAGTAATGCAAGATATGCGATATGGGTGAGGAGGAACATGGCATATTATGATAAGAAAAAAGTGGATGTAATGGCAATGTTCAAAACGATCTTAAGGAAAAATGTGTATTTGATGTGAAATTTGAAAAGGCGTTTGAGGAAGGGAGTGAGCTGGTTTGTATAGAAGGGAAAAAAGGGTTGTGTATAAAACTTAAATTAGATTTATGATGAGTCGGGTAAAATATTGTTGTTTTTGTCCTGGCTGTGTGTTTTTTTTTTTTTTTTTTTGAAATGATGTATATGTGGATTGATTCTAGAGCTTAAGTGCTAGAGGATTGAAACATGTTATATGTTTGAAGATGTAATGATGTGAAACTGAATTATTTCTGTTATGTAAATATTATTTTTGTACTTTTTTTTTTTTTATTATTATCAAAAAGCACGCCCGATCTCGTCTGATCTCAGAAGCTAAGCAGGGTCGGGCCTGGTTAGTACTTGGATGGGAGACCGCCTGGGAATACCAGGTGCTGTAAGCTTTGTGGTTTTTCTTAAAATGTAAAGAGTGTCTGAATGTCTTAAATAGCCCACTCTTGGCTGCAGATTTCGCTTACGGCCATACCACTCTGAGGGCGCTATTGAGCTTGATGGTAGTGTGTTGGCTGCAGTTAGGAGAGGAAGGTTCTCCATTTTGGTTTTTTCCATTTTTGTTTGTTTTCTTTGTTTTTTGTACTTTCAGTTCTAAACCACCTAACAGCAGCATCTTGCTGTCTGGAGGGTGGTTAAACCTTTTTTTTTTTTTGTTTTTTCTTTTTTAGAAAACGGACGATTAATGGATAACGACACTGAACTGGCTGGAGGAACTAGTATGGCAAACGACACCGGAATGACAGGAGGAGCATGCATGGTTAATGAAACTGGATTGGCAGGAGGAACACGCATGGCAAACGACACTGGACTAGATAAACAACTACGAGCTAGGAATGGAAAGATATTTAAATATTTACAGGAAGCTATGGTCATTGTGAATGTGGAGAATGTGATTGACGTGAGAGTGGATGACATTATTAAAGCTGTAACGGAACAATGTGGACATGGCAACATTTTAGCGTTAAGACCAAGACAAGGAAGAGAATATGAACTGACTATGGAAAAAGAAGAAATGTGTGACAAACTGATTGAAGGACTGAGAATTAAAGTGAACTGTGAAGTGAAAAATTTGCATAACAGAGACTATGTTGTTTCCTTCATGCACCTGCCCGTCTACCTGGACGACAAAGAAATTTTAGAAAAATTGGAGGGATGGGGAGTTGAACCAGTCACTAAAATTAAAAGAAAATGCTACCCGGGCACCGACATTGAGGATGGAACAAGGTTCCTGAAGGTGAGGTTCCCCAAGGAAGTGGCATCGTTGCCATACAGCACAAAGCTGGAAACAGTGGAAGGGCAACAGCACTTTCGGGTGATGCACAGCCATCAGGTGAAGACCTGTAGGATGTGCATGAGCCCAGAACACCTACTGAAGGACTGCCCAAATTTCGTGTGCTATAAGTGCGAGGAAAGGGGACATTTTGCAAGGGATTACAATGCTGATATGATGTGTTAAGGGGCCTGGAGGGAGAAAATGGTGAATAATGGTTTTTAAGTATTTATTTGTATTTCTTTTAATGGTTTCAAGTTGTGTTACTTTTAATGCAAGGGGATTGTTGGACATTGGAAAATTTGAAAAAGTAAAAGAAAAATGTAAAAGGGAAGATATTATTGCACTACAAGAAACAAAATGGAGAGAAAATGTTATGATTGATTATAAAAAGAGATGGGATGGAGGTATTTTATATAATAATGGAGGTCGGAGGTTTGGAAGAGGTGTGGCTTTTTTAATGAAGGATGATGTTTTTAAAGTGAGTAAAATTGTGTATTAGGACAGGTTGGGGAAGTGTATGGTAGTTGAGACAAAATATGAAGGAAGAGATTTGATTTTAGTAAATGTAGATGCACCAGTGGAGGAGAAGGAAAAGAACGAGTTTTTTAATGTTTTAAGAAATACTGAATTTCATACGTTTCATATGTTTTAAAGAAGTTTTAATAAAGATTTTAAAAGAATTTTTAAAACAGTTTTTAAAGACATTTTTTTTAAAAAAGAAGACATTAATGAAAGAGCAAGGATGGGGTTAATGAAACTGATACATAAAAGGAAAGGAGAAAAATTAGATTTAAAAAACTACCGACCGATTACGATGTTGAACACTGATCTTTAGATTTTAGCAAACAGATTAAAAGAAGTAATGCCACGTATAATTAAAACAAACCAAGCATATGGAGTAAAAGGAAGAGATATAGCTGACATAACGATGAGTATAAGAGACACAATATGGTACATGAAAGAAAAAAAATGAAGAAGTATATGTAATTAGTTTAGATTTTGAGAAAGCTTTTGATAGGGTTGAGCATCGGTATTTATTTGAGGTTTTAAGAAGTTTTGGTTTTGGTGAGAATTTTATTAAATGGATTGAGATTTTATATAAGGGTGCACTAACAATCACACGTTTAATTAGACGGTTGTCCGCTGTCTGCGTTATTATATTCACTTGTATCAGAACCGTTAGGATTGGCAATTAGACAAAAAGAAGGAATAATAGGGATTGAAATTGAAGAAAATAAGGCTGAGGGGAAAGTTTTTCAAAACGCTGATGATATGACGATAATTGTAAAGGGAAAAGCGAGTGTTGAAGTAGTAATGAATGTTGTAAAAAGAGTATTGTAGAGGGACTGGGAGTAAAGTAAATGAGGATAAAACAGTATATATGAGATTTGGTAAAGCTATGGTTTTAACGGATTGTTTTAATTTAAAGGAAGTGGAAGAAATTAGGATTTTAGGAGTTTTAATGGGGAAGAATGAGAGAAAAGTAAGATGAAATGTGGGAGCAACTAGTTACAGATATAGAGAGGTTAAATTTTTGGAAATTAAGAACTTTAAATTTAAAGGTTTTAATATTGAATGTTTTAATGGTTTCTAAACTTTGATATGTTTTATATGTGTCTGAAATGCCATTATGGACAGAACAGAGGTTGAAGAAATGTTTTCTTTTTTCTTTTTATGGGAGGGGAAACCAGCGAGAATTGCACATAACATGATTTTAGGGGCAGTGTAAATGGGGGGTTTAGGATTAAAGGATGTGGAACAACAAAAAAATGCTATGAGAGTGAAAATTGTTCAGAAATAACTAAATGAAGAGAACAAAACTGAGTGGAAGAAAACAATGAAATACTTTTTAAATAAATGTGGTGGTTTTAACATGGGGGATGGAATTTTATGGATGAAAACAAAAATTTGGATGACTGAAGGATTACCTGCGTTTTATAGAGAAATTTTTAGTGCTTGGGGAAAATTTTTAACGAAAATTGAGTATGATCCACGTGGGAGAGAAAACATTTTAAACCAACCTCTGTTCTTAAATAACATTTTAAAACAAGAGAAAGAGATATTTTTTAAGAAATGGATGGAAGTGGGGATAACGAGAGTGAGAGATGTTTTCTATGAGTTCAAAGAGGGGTTTTTACCAACACAATATGTTGTGGATGCAATGGAAGTAGCAAAAGAAGAATACAGCAAACAAGAAATAACAAACAAATATGAAATCATTAAAAATGCAATACCAAAAGAGTGGATTAAAATAATAGAGGGTATGGAAGAAGAGCAAAAAGAGAAGAACATTTATGTGAAACTGCGGAAAAAATTGTGTGAAGAATGTGCTGTAAAAATGTTTTATTTTATTGTTTTTAGAGATGGTGTTTTTAAAGATTGTAAATAAGTACTGGGTGGAAAAATTCAAAGATTTAAAAGAAGAGTGTATATGGAGAATGTGTGGAGACAAAGTTGGAATGTTTGGAGTATTTTATAGGACATACATTGGTTTTTACTGAGTCTATTTTAAACAAAATTGGGATGGCGCAAAATGAAATGTGTAAAGTGTGCCAAGAAAAAGAAGAATGGATTTTACATATGTTTTTATATTGTAAAGAACTGGAGGATTTTTTAAAGAAATGTAAATGTGTGGTTCAAGTGGGTTGAAAATGGAATGGAATGGAACAGAGTGGTGATGTTTGGCTGGGAAAAGAAGTGTCGCAACAAAAAGTTTATAAATCTGTGGGTAATGTTGATGAAAAGTGCAATATGGGAAAGAAGAATTGTGGCGAAAAAAGAAAAAATTGTGTTGGATGTTTGGAATGTTTAAAAGAAAAACAGAAGCGTACATGGAAAGACTTTATGTGTATTTTAAATGTGAAAATATGTTGGATGCTTTTTATCATGTTTTTACTCCAGAAGTTTTCAGTGTTTTAAAAGACCTAATGTGGAAGCTGCCGGGAAGTGAAGGAGAATTGTGAAAGGTGATTCTATAAGAAAAACTATTGTATTTTTCATTGTACTGTATTTTATTGATTGACATTTCTTAATAAAAAAAATAAATAAAGCACACCGATCTTGTCTGATCTCGGAAGCTAAGCAGGGTCGGGCCTGGTTAGTACTTGGATGGGAGACCGCCTGGGAATACCAGGTGCTGTAAGCTTTATGTTTTTTCAAAAATAAATAAATAAATAAATAAAAAATAAAGAGTGTCTGAATGTTTTAAATAGCCCACTCTTGGCTGCAGATTTCACTTACGGCCATACCATTCTGAGCAGCGCTATTGAGCTAAACAGGAAGTGAGTGTATTTGGTGTAGAGAGCAGACGGAAAGCTTGGTTGGAGTAATAATTTAATTTGTTTCCTTTAGTTTTTTTCTGGGCGATAAACAAAGAGGTTTATAATTTTGTGTAGTCTTCTCCCCAGAAGAAGCTAACAGTGATGGTTGAAATCATTGGGAATGAAAGAATTACGAAGGAATTACTGCGGTTGTAGATACAAGAATCTAAGTGAATACAAACTGACCTTGCATGAAGAGAAAGGGAAAAAGAAGATACTAGATGGACTAAAAATCAGAAACGGAGGAGAATATTGGCGAAGGAGATTAATAACAGCAAGACCATGGTGTCTTTCCTGAACCTGCCAACTTATATAACTGACGAAGAAATAATAAAGAAACTAATAGACTGGGGAGTGACAGCGGCATCTACAGTGAAAAGAAGGATGTGGCCAGGGACTGAAATTGCAGACGGGACGAGGTCAAGTTTACGGAAGAGGTAAAATTCCATACTCAACGAAGTTTGAGACAGTGGGAGGAACCGAGCACTTCCGGGTGATCCACGACAGGCAAGTAAAGGTATGACGTCTGCGCATACAGCCAGGACACATTGTTAAAGACTGCCCGAACTTCAAATGTTTTAAGTGGAAAAGGACATTATGCACGGGAGTGCAACGAAGGGAGCTGCATGGTTTGTTGAAAGAGGAATGAACTCTGTGTATGTAAAAGAGCAGAGAAGAATGACGACAAAGAGAAGATGGGAGACTCCGAGGATCTGTACAGTGAGGTGGAGGAGACCCAACTATCGAAAGGCGAAGAAGGAGGTGTAGAATGGAGTGAGCTGAAAGGCGTAATGGAGGCAGGAGGGTCTGAAAAAGGCAGCAGGAGGGAGAATAACGTAAGCAGAAGGATGGACAATGAATTGACAACCAACGGTGGCGGGAGGGAAGACCACACCGAAGATAACAAAAACCAACGAGAAATGGAAATGGAGAAAGCAGTAAGTGTTCAGCACAGAAAGTGCAGAAAGTGCAAGGGCAAGAATAGGGCAAGAATACAGCAAAAAGTGCTGGCAAGAATACGAGATGGAAGAGGAGAAGAGGAAGAAGAAGAAGGGATGATTGTACAAGAGACTACCTTGATAGACCTTATGGACGAAAAGGAGAAAAATGGAGCTGCATCAAAGCTACTGAAGAGGAAAATGAAAGAGGGCAGAGAAGGCAGCACCAAAAAGTAAGACACAGAAACTTACTAATGAGATAATTTAATGTTTTTGTTATTATTTCTTATAATTTTTGTTATTAGTGAAATATTAAGCATTGCCTGTTTGAATTGTAATGGTCTGAGGGACATGGACAAATTTAAACAGGTGATAAGTGGGCTTAATGCTCAAGTAATATGTTTTCAAGAGACACATTGGACAGATGACTTAATGAGTAGAATTAAAAAGGTTTGGGAAGAAGATATATATGTAAACCATGGCACTCAGAAAGCCATGGGGTAGCAATATTGATTAGAGGAGGGAGGATGTATAATATAAAACAAATACACAATGATGGTAAAGGGAGGGTAGTAGGGATAAATTTTAAACTTCAAAATGATAAATATAGATTAGTTAATATGTATGCACCAAACATGGAAACAGAAAGGAAAGAGGCTTTTATGATGTTGAAATCCTTATGTATCGAAAATTGTATAGTGGTGGGAGATTTTAATGTGAAGTGTACAAGACTTGACATAGCTAAAAATATGGAGTATAAAGAGGACACTTCTAGAAAATGTTTAAATATGTTAATGCAGAGTAAAGATATGGCAGATGCCTGGAGGGAGGAAAACCCTTACAAGAGAGAATTTAAGGAGGCAAATGGTGATGGGAGATCTTAAACAAAGTAGAATACATCTATGTCTGGTTAAAAGAGACATTATACAACACAAAGAATGTGAGCTATAACTTTACAGGTATAAGCGACCATGCCGTAATGACAGTGAAATTGGGAGGGAACTAAAGAGAAAGGTAGTGGTATGTGGTGTCTAAATTCTGCTTTAAAAACAGTGTAGCTTTTCCAGTAGTTAACTACATTTTCCAGCAAGTAGCGGTGTAGCGCGACCAAAAGCTACAAGCTACATTTCGTTTTGCATTCTGTGATCTTACTTAAACATTCTTCATTAACAATTATCCAGTTATTTGTAATAAGCTATGTCATTTAAAAAAAAAAAAAAATTAAAAATTAAAAGTAGTTTCAATGTAGCTAGCTACTTTTTGATAGTAACTTGTGTAGCTAACTACTTTTTCAAACGGGTAGCTTGACTGTAGTTTAACTACTTTAATTTATGAGTAGCTTGTAGCTTGTCAAACTACAGTTTCAGAGTAGCTTCCCCAACACTGCAAATCATATGGGAAAATGCAGGTTAGACATTATGTACAGGTTATTGGAAGAGCCGGGGAAACTGAAAATAATCTTCAATATACGAGAGAACATTATTGTCAGATAAAAGCAGAAATAGAGATGTACGAAAAAGAAAAATGCGAAGGTGCAAAATATTGTTAAAAAATATTATGAAAAAATATTGTTAAAAATGTATGGGGATGATAACGATTATTTTTAAAAAATAAGGGCAGTCCACTCAAACTAGAAAACTACAGGCTTCTGAGCTTACTAAATTCAGAGTATAAAATTTTAACCAAAATTTTAGCAAATAGACTCAAAAGGGCCATAGGGACCATAATTGCACCAAACCAAGCTTATAGCATCCTAGGAAGAGACATAGCAGACACAATTTGCACAATAAGAGATGTAGTGGGCAGCATGGGGGAGGATCGAGAAGGTGGAATAATTTTATGTGTAGATTTAAATAAGGCGTTCAATAGACTGGAACAATTTTTTGGAACAAACAATGAGGAAATTTGGGTTTGGTAATAGAATGCTAGAATGGATAAACTTGCTATACAGTAAAGCGGGAAATTGTGTTAAAGTAAATGGTGTTTTGACGGACCCATTTTCACTTGAAAGGTCAGTGAGACAAGGATGTCCAATGTCTGCCTTACTATATTCAATCTCGGTTGAACCATTAGCAATAATGGTTAGAGCAGACAAAAAGATAAAGGGTATCCAAATACCAAACAGTGTGAGAGTATAATACACCAATATGCGGACGAAACAACATTTACGATAAAGGATGTAGAAAGTATAAAAAAAGATAATGAAGCATATAGAAATGTATGGGAAAGCATCGGGGGCAAAAATGAATGTAGAAAAATCTGAAATAATGAGTATAGGAGGTGTAGACTTGAGAGGGTGCGATATACCTTTTAACACTACAAAAGATTACGATAATATTTTAGGAGTGAAAATTGGAGAAAATGCGAAGAATGCAAGGGATGCCAGATGGACGGGGATTTTAAATAATATAAAACAAGTACTTCAAATCTGGAAATTAAGAGAACTAATGTTAAGAGGTAAAGTCATGGTTGTGAGCAACTCTCTGTTGCTCTCCAAGTGCAATTATACATTATATTTGCTACATTATAAGTGCAGTTGATCTACCACAATGTGTAATATCTGAGATGACTGAGATAAATTATTTTATGTGGGGAGGGAAAGGAGTTAAAATAGCAAGGAAAACATTAATTGCGAGTTATAAAGAAGGAGGATTAAAATTGATTGATTTAGAAGTGAAAAAGAAAGCTATAAGGGTAAAAACAGTGAAAAAGTATTTATGTGTGTAATGTATATCACATCAGATGCACACATTTGTAGGTGAACATACTTCTTTATTACCTCCATTGCCAACATGCACCTCAGCCTTCCTACTTCCTCTAGCTCCCCCTAATGGTCACTATCCTACATCCCTCCTTTTCCTAGAAATATATTTGTTCATCCAAATGAACCACATCTCAAAATTCTAAACAGAAAACAGAGCAATATATATGTATGCATACTTTCTTATCCATATTGTTACTCCAGTGACTCGCTTGACTTAACATGAACATCACTCAAACTTTTTCCTCTTTTTTTCCCAACAGATACTACACTGTTGACAATCAACATAGAAATTAGAACATTAACAATTCTTCAAAACTTGAAAAATCTTTTTTTTTTTTCCATTTTCAATGTCCTTGCAAGAATGTGTCATAAAAAAAAAAAAAAAAAAAAAAAAAAAAAAAAACTTAAAGTCCAATAACACATAACATAATCAATTCCCTTGATGGCTAGGGGTAGACTGCCCTGCCACCCAGACAGTGCCAGGAATTATTCTGCCCTGTAATGGCAACTGCCTATCTAACAAAATCCTTCAGCGCAAGAGGTTCCCTCCTGAACCTCCGAGGCCTATGTCCAGATTGTTCTCCCACTGACACATATCCAGACGGCTCTTTAGACACATGGTCTGGTCCCATCCAGACATCATCCATGTCTACATTCTGAATTTGTGGTGAAACCCATCTCTTGACCAAGGAAACATGTCTCATGCATTTCACACACCTTTTTTTCCAGAATGACAGATGGTCCTTTCCTCTCCACAACACGGTATGGCCCAGGCTCAAATGCAGTGGTCAACTTGTTCTATTTTGGTTGTTTGAGCAGAACACAATCACCTGCTTGGATCATGCTGTCCACTGCTGCTCGTCTTTTGTCAGCAGCCTGTCTACCCTTTTCCTTTTCAACAAAATCTCTCTGTCGCACTGCAACATCTCCCACTGCAGATGAAACACTGCTGCTCACCTCTGGCAACTTAGTACGGAGCTGACAACTGAACAATAACTCAGCAGGGCTTTGACCAGTAACAGAGTGTGGAGTGGAGCGATAGGCCAGCAAAAATGTGTACATTTCCTTACGCCAATCTTTTCCTTCAAAATGAGCTGCCTGTATGGCTTGGCACAGAGTTCTGTTCTGTCTTTCGACCTCGCCATTCGCTTGAGGCCAGTATGGTGTGATGCGTCTGTGCTAAACTGCATGGAGCGCCAAGAATTCTTTGAATTCGGCCCCTGTAAATTGTGTGGTGTTGTCAGAAACAATTGTCTCTGAAAATCCACGAGTGGCAAATATTCGAGTCAAACACTTGACAATGTTGCTAGCCGTAATGCGGCGAAGCACACTCACCTCCACCCATCTTGAGTAATAGTCCGTTATGACCAGCAAATGCTCACCTGAAGGAAATGGGCCACACGCATCAATGGCAACAATTTGTCAAGGTTTCTCTGGCAATTCAGTACGTGTGACTGGAACAGGTCTGGGAGATGCCCCATTTATTTGGCATGCAGGGCAGGATCTGACTGGTTGCTCCGCATCTTTATCAATTCCTGGCCACCATACTTTTGTAAGGAGGCGCTGTTTAATTTTGACAATGCCCTGATGCCCCTCGTGGGCCAACAGTAGAGTCCGGTATCTGGCTGCTTGAGGAATAATGATGCGATTTTCCCTTAGAATCAAATGGCCAATGCATCAGTTCATCTTTGATGCGCATGAAATCAGGACTACATAAGCTACATAAGCTGAAACTGCGTTTAAAATTAGCACATTTTATGAGGAACTTTTTAGATCAGAGAAAAGAGATGAGGAAAAGAGGAATATTTTGTTACAACAGATAACAAGAAAAGTCAGTGAGGGGGATAAAAAGGATTGTGATAAGTAAATAACAACTGAAGAAATTATACAAGCAATAAATCAGTTAAGTGTGAAGAAAAGCCCAGGAGTAGATGGTATTGGAAATAAGTTTTATAAGGTTAAGGAAAAAGTAAACCAGATTTTAAAAGAAATCTATGAAGAGGTTTTTAAAAAACAGAGTACACCCAAGAATGGGCTTAGGCTCAATGAAAATAATCTACAAGAAAAAAGGAGACAAAGTGGAATGGAGGAATTATAGGCTCATTACAATGTTAAATGTGGATTTAAAAATTTTAGCCAAGGTTTTAGCAAACTAAAAATTAAAAATGTCTTGCCAAACATAATAGAAACTAACCAGGCCTGTGGAGTAAAGGGGAGGGACATAGCATATATCACGAGTAGCATAAGAGATATAGTGGGGTACATAAAAGAAAAAGGAAAGGGGGCATACATAATAAGCATGGATTTCGAGAAGGCATTTGACAGAGTGGAACATGGGTTTTTATTGGCAGTTTTAAAACAATTTGGTTTTGGAGAGAATTTTATAAAATGGATCTGTTTTATACTGCGATATTCTAACAAAAGTAAAATGTAAAATTTTTTTAACACAACCTTTTAAAGTTTTAAGATCCATAAGACAGGGGTGTCCACTGTCAGCGCAGTTATATTCTTTGGTGGCTGAACCCCTAGGACTTTTAATAAACAGAGGAAAAATAAAGGGAATAATTAAAAGAAAAAGAAGAACTAACTAAAATGTTCCAATACGCTGATGATACGACAATTGTGGTTGAAAATATAGAAAGCGTAAAAGAAGAGATGTAAAAAAAAAAAAAAAAAAAAAAAAAAAAAATGAAATGCTATTGTGAGGGTTCAGGTGCAAAAATAAATGAACAAAAAATGGTATACATGAAGTTTGGAAGGACAGAGGTTTTAACAGGGGTTGTTAAGTTCATAGAGGTACAAGAAATGAGGGCCCGTATCCCTAAAGATTCTGAGAATCCTCTCAGGGAGCTCCTAACTTAACCTAAAAATTCCTTGCCAGGAGTTTTAGCTTAGAAGTGATTCCAGAACATTTTCAGTGAACTCTGAGCAAGGAATGGATGGAAAATCCTATCTTAGTGAGGAGGTGTGGTTGACCCCGTTGCTAGGTATGAGTCATCATTTCAAAAGCCGTGACTGGTTGATCCTACAAGTTTGATGAAAATGAACTTTTGGTGATAATGAGCAAAGGATGTACCCTCAAATCAATAAACATAATTATACACTCTAATCTTATGCAGACTGTAATTGTAAATAATATTTCACATTCAAGAAAATATCTGGAAAATGAATAAGCTATAGGGGTTATAGCCTAACATTAGAATCTAAAATATGTGAAAACTTAAGCTCATTACACCCTGTTCAAATAATGATTCCTGTCTTATTTGCTCAGATTAATATCCTAGCTGGCATATTTTGTACTTTCACTCCCATATGGACCCCATTGAAAACAAGATGGCCTATCTCAAGGGTCTGTCCTTAATGAAGTAGAAATTACAACGTTACAACTCATTGTGGTCTTAACGAGAGTAACACGGCTCAGCTTTTATCAATGTCTGTGATTGCTAGCTGGTCTATTTATGAAGGCTTGTTAACAAATATCCTACAAACACAGAAAATGGAGAAAAAAAGGAAATCGCAAGCCGAACTGGACTGAGGAGCAAGGTTTGTTGCTGGCCCAGTTGGTGAACGAACATAAAGGTATGTTACGAGGAAAATTTGGCCCAACTGTCACTAACCAAGGCAAGAGGCGTGCCTGGGACACAATATCCCAAACAATCAATGCCTCTTTTCCACTGGTGGTGCGGACAGGCGACGATTGTGAGAAAAGGTGGTATGTGCTGCAGTCCAAGGCAAAAGATGAGATTGCAGCACACAAGCGGGAATCCTCACTCACAGGTGAGCAAAATACTATAGCCTACCACATAATCTGGCAACTTGCTCCTGCTGGCAAAGTTAATTTACATGCCTAAGTACTGTGTTCATTGACTGTTTCTTTCTAGGGGGTGGACCACCTGCAAAGTGGCTGTCCCAGGTGGCCGACACTGTCTTTCAAGTCCTGGGACACTCTGAGGTCAGTGTCTCCGGGCTGCCAACAGGCATTGACATGTCAATGATGCAGGCCCTTGAAATGCAGCAAAGGTAGGACACAGGGTTATTCATATCAACAGTGTTTATTCATTGCAGAAGCCATTTCATGTGTTATCCATGCTCATTGTATTAAATTAATTTAATCAAAACAATAATTAAACTAGGCCTATGTATTTCTGTAGCATGGAGACATCACAAGAACCGGGCCCATCAAGTTTGCCGACAAGATTGCCGCCTGAACCATCTGCAGCTGCTACTCAGGATAGCCCGGCGGATCTAACACCATTCCCATCCGAAGCACCTGCTCCGTCAGCATCCCTGCAGGAGAGAAGATTGCAACTCACAATTGATGTGTTTGAACAACAAAAAAAAAGTCCTTTCCCTTCAGGAGGAGTACTACCGCCTTAAAATTGAACACCTAAAAAATAAACCATTTACAGATTGTGTTCTGTGTCTTGCGTTTAACAATTGCAGGTGATGTGCAGTAAAACTGTGGTAGTTCTTAATACCATCACAAGTTCTCAAATGACATGGGGCTACAGCTTGCCTGAAATGTAAATTTGTGAAGTTTGCCCTGTAAGGCAGTCCACTCTGGGCTAGGTTCCCCTGTGGAATGTGAATATCTTCTTCACCACCATCCTCATCGTTGTCTTCATCCTCATCGCCATCCTCCAGAGGTTCTGCAATTTGTCTAACCTTGCAAATATTGTGTAATATTGCACAGGCTATGATGACTTTGCTGATTTTTTCAGGCCTCAGCCGCACCTCTCCGTGGAGAACATGAAAGCGCCTCTTAAGCTGGCCTATGCCACGCTCCACCACCGCTCTTGTTGTCTTGTGGGCCCTACAATAGAATACAGACCTTTAATTATTTGATGGAAATATTGCACTACTTGGATGCTCTAACATATTGCTTGCATTTCATTTCCATGATTTTTGTATTGTTTGGCTTACCTGTTATAGTTTAATTGGGGCCCTTGGCGTGGCTGGAGGTAAGGTGTAAGGAGCCATGATTTGCATGGGTAGCCACTGTCCCCTAACAAGTGGCAATTAGCTGGCACATAGCGTCTCTCAAAAAGCTGTCTGATGCCACTCTCGGAGAGCATTCTCGCATCATGTGTGGAGCCTGGCCATTTAGCCACAATGTCCAAAATCTTACAGGCCGCATTGAACACTATTTGCACATTGATGCTGTGGAAATTCTTCCTGTTAACAAAGACTGCCTCGTCCTCTGATGCCGCAATTATTCTCACATGTGTTCCATCAATTACACCCACAACGCCAGGGAATCCTGCAATGTCCATAAATGCCCTTTTATGTGTGTGTAAAGTGCGGGCATCCAGCGGGAATGAAACAAATTGTGTCACAATATTAGGTTGTGACAAAGCTGTCAGTGTTTGGGTGATGACTCTGCTGACGGAGGATTGGGACAGACCCAAGTCATCACTGCTGCATTGTTGCATTTTCCCTGTTGCCAAATACCTCAGGGTTGTGATTACTTTCTTCTCCGGTGTAATAGCGTTGTGGCGTCGAGTTGGTGAAGTAATTGCATCTCTAAGGAGATCCACCACAAACATGATTCCTGCACGATCCAATCTGTAGCGTCTCAATAATTCCCTGTCATCCAGTGTTTGCAGGACATCTCTCCTGCCTCCTCTGTTGGCCATTTTGTGCAGCTGCTTAGGGGAACTCCTAAGCCACTAAAAGTCCTCTTCCCTGCTCTTAGCAGATCTCGCCTTAGGCGCCCTTTTAAGCGCTAGGAATCTTGAGGAATAGCTTTTATATTAACTGGGATTTTCGTGTCACTTTTAGGGGAAATTCTGAGAAAACGTCATGACTCTGAGAATTTTCTTAGAATTTGGCCGCTAGGAGCCACTTTTTGCACAAAAATTCTTTAGGGATACGGGCCGAGGATTTTAGGAGCAATTTTAACAAAGAGTATTTTAGAATTTTTATGGGACAAAAAGCCTCCAAAGATAGCGTACTATACGCTGATAGGAAAACCAGAAGAGGGAGGTATGGGTTTAGTTGATGTGGAACAGAAGATGAAAAGCATGAGGGTAAAAGTGGTTAGGAAATATCTGGATGATAAGAATAAAGTGGAATGGAAGAAATAGGTTTTTATTTAAATAAATGTGGGAATTTTAACCTTTGGGAAAACATTTTATGAATGAAGTTGAAAAGATGATGGAGGGGATACCACAGTTTTATAAAGAGGTTTTAAATGTTTGGAGGCTTTTTCTAACAGAGGTGGATTTTATTCCAGAGGGGAGGTAAGCGATTTTAAATCAGCCTCTGTTTTTAAATGACAAAATAAAGATACACGAGCGAGATATCTATTTTAAGAAGTGGCTACAAGTGGGGATTGTAAAAGTGAGAGATGTTTTATGGGAGTGGAAAGATGGATTTTTACCGCTCCAAGTGATTATGGATGCGATGGAGGAGGAGAAGGAGGATTTTAATGTCATGGTTTAAAAAAAAAAAAAAAAAACACAGTATGAATATATCAAGAAAGCAATACCAAGGCAATGGCTAGATGAGATTAACAAGAAAGGAGAAAGAGAAAACAAAATGATGGTGTTTTTAAAATGTAAAGAAAAGAGGGTGGAATTCAATTTGGGTACTGTGAAAATGTTCTATGAGTTTTTTATAAATGGTATACTGTCCTCACGATGCGTTGCTCTGCAAGGCTAGACAGTGAGCTAACATGAAGAATGACTCCAATAATGCTTCAAGGTGTAACTTTTCTTGATTTAATTGGAATTCCTCTTTATATTGTAAAACTGAAAATATAGAACACACAAAAAACATATTTCAATATACATACGCGCTAATAAAAAACTAAACACAAACATAAACTGCTGGCAGTAATTTACATACTTTTGAATGTAGCAATGACACTTTCAGAATATGAATTTACACGCTATAATGCATGGAAGTGTCCTTAATATGATAATAATACTTTTTGATTACTTACAGACAATTAGTATCCCAGGAACAGTGGAAAGAAACAAATTAGATGCATCATCTCTCAAGCCGTGTGCTCTGGTTGCTTCCTACTTTCAACTAAACAAAATGGCTGAACAGCCACTAGATGGCAGTGTTGCTCAAACAATAACTTCAAAATAAAAGTTCTCAAAGTCATAAGGCAGCACACTCCCCGCCTGGCACTATAATTCAGTGCCACCATTGATCTTTAATATTAGTAACAGTCTTAAGTAGTCTTTTCTTGCAACAGAAGAACTATGATTTCTGTAACTGGCCTTAAGAAAGTTTTAACAGTTCCTTGTTTTGCAACTTTCACTTCCACTTTGCGTATTTTTGCATCTTGACTTGGGACTGTGTTAACAATGAGTCCCACAGGCCATTCATTTCTTTGTATTTGACTGTCTTTAAGCAATACTACATCTCCAACTTTAATGTTAGGCCTGTTCTCTGTCCACTTTCTGCGGCTTTGTAAGGAAGACAAATACTCTCCCCGCCATCGCTTCCAAAAGGTATCTGCCAAACATTGTACTTGCTTCCACTGTTTCTCATGCAGGTGTGACGTATCAAAGTTTCCACAAGGGGCTGCCAAGGCACTCATCTTTTGAGTTAGAATCATTGCTGGGGTAAGAACTGTTGGGTTTTCAGGGTCTGTAGACACTGGTAGTAATGGTCTTGCATTCATGATAGCTATTACCTCTGCCATTAAGGTGCTCAAGACTTCATGAGTAAGTCGACCGGGCCTGGCCTTTAACAACATGGCATCCAAAATACGCCTGCTCAACCCAATTAATCTTTCCCATGAGCCCCCCATATGTGACGAATGTGGGGGATTGAACAGCCATGTACACCCTTTCTCTTTCAGGTAATTTTGCAGGGATGGATCATCAGTGTCCAATTTTAGTTCTTTACATGCACCCACAAAATTTGTTCCTCTGTCGGAACGAAGAAGTTTGACTGGGCCTCAGATAGAGAAGAATCTCCTCAATGCGTTGATAAAGCTGGATGTGGTCATGGATTCGATAAGCTCAATGTGCACAGCTCTGGTAGACATACACGTAAAGATTACTGCCCAGCGCTTGCTTTCAGCACTACCTCCTCTTGTACGTCGTGTGACAATTGTCCAAGGACCAAAGATGTCCAGTCCAACACTAGTGAATGGCGGTTCTTGAGCAAGTCTGTCCGCAGGTAAGTCTGCCATTTTTTGACACTCTAAGCATCCTCTGAGCTTACGACACGTTACACATTTATGAATGACTGCGGACACTACACGTTTGCCTCCAATAATCCAAAACCCTGCAGCTCGGATGGCTCCTTCTGTAATATGACGCCCCTGGTGTGCTACTTGCTCGTGGTAAAATCTCACAAGAAGCGTAGAAATGTGATGTTGCTCGTGGAAGAATGAGAGGGTGTTTTTCTTCTCTGGATACATCTGCATAGGCTATTCGTCCTCCAATCCGGAGTAACCCATTTTCATCCACAACCAGGGTTGAGCTTTTTGAGTGGACTTTGTTTTGAGATTGGTTTTCCCTTCTGTAGACATGTGTATTCCTCTTTGAATACTTCATGCTTGAACAGAACCAATAACTACATTTCTAACTTTGGCAAGATCTGTGACACTGCATGGATCTCTGTACCATTGCCATCTTTTGTGACCTGATTTATTTGACTTCTTGGAAGGATTTAGTGACATGAATAAGTTTGGCCAATGTGTGAATAAGAGCCTTCCAACTAGAAAAACGCATGAAGCGATGAACAACCCAACTGTGTCTTTGAGACTTTGGTTAGCAAGGACACAACATCAGGACGGATCTCATCATCTGTTTCAGGATTTATGAGGGAGAATGTGTTTCCCTCAGAATGCTCTTCTACTTGGACTTGAGATAGAAAAGGTGGTCCTGATAGCCAGTTTGTGTGTCGCAGTAGAATTGCTGGTGCAGGCCTTGTGGCATGATCTGCAGGGTTCTTGTCAGTGGAGATGTAGAACCATTGGTCAGGGTGTGTAGATTTTCTGATCCGAGACACCCTGTTAGACACATACACATAGAACCTCCTGGTAGTGTTGTGAATATACCCCAGCACTATCTTGCTGTCTGTAAAGAATTTGACAGCATCAAAAGCAATGTCCATCTCATCTCTGAGCAGATCATACAGTTCAACAGCTAACACAGCTGCACACAGTTCTAGCCGTGGAATTGTATGCGCAGGTTTTGGTGCCAGCTTGGATTTTCCCATGATAAATCCAACATGACATTGCCCTTCAGGGTCGATGGCTCTTAGATAGGCAACAGCTCCAAACGCTATTGTGGAGGCATCTGAAAAGATGCAAAGTTCCAATTCTCTTTGTTGAGGTTAGTGAAAGCTGGAATATAGCACCTTTGAATCGTTGATGTGTTCAATGGCCTCCAGCGATGTTTTCCACTTGTTCCATTCTGAATGTTTTTCAGATGGAAGTGGCGTGTCCCACTCATGCTGTTCAAGTGTGAGTTCTCTGATGATAGCTTTACCATGCATAGTTATGGGTGCCAGAAATCCCAAAGGGTCATAGATGCTGTTCACTGTTGAGAGAATGCCTCTTCTTGTGTAGGGCTTTTCGTCACAAGAGATCTGAAATGTGAAGCTGTCGGTTTCCAAATTCCATGACAGTCCCAAGCTTCGCTGGACAGGAAGGGAATCTGCACTTAAGGTCAAGATCTTTTATACTCTTTGCACGATCTTCTACTGGGAAAGCTTTCATCACTTGCTTGTTGTTAGAGGAGACTTTATGTAGTAACAAATTGTATTCAGCGAGCATTTCTCTGGTTCTTGTCAGAATATCAATTGCCTCTTTAGGAGTAGCTACCGAGGCAAGACAGGTCAATCTACATAAAATTGTCTCTCCACTAACCTTTTGGCATCAGTGCCATGTTCTCTCTCACCCTCTTGAGCTGCTTTCCTCATGCAGTAGATGGCTACAGCAGGTGATGGGCTGTTACCAAAGACATGCACTTTCATCCTGTAGTCTATCACATTCTTTTCCATGTTATTGTCTTCATACCACAGGAATCTGAGGTAATCGCGATGTTCTTCCTGAACGACAAAACAATAGAACATTTGTTGCACATCTGCTGAGAATGCTATTGGCTCTCTCCTAAAGCGAAGAAGGACCCCCAAAAGAGTGTTATTTAAGTCTGGGCCACGAAGCAGCACATCGTTCAAGGACACTCCTTCATATTCGGCACTTGAGTCAAACACAACTCTTATCTGATCTGGCTTTTGAGGGTGATATTCTCCAAATGTTGGAAGATACCAGTGTTCTTTGCCCCTCTCCAAGGGTGGAGCAATTTCTGCATGATCATTGTCCAGCATCTTCTGCATGAAATCTGTGAAGTGTAGTTTCATGTCTGGTTTCTTTTTTAATGTTTTCTGGAGGGAGTAGAAACGCTTCTTTGCTTGTTCTTTGTTACTTGGTAGGTGACGTCTCGGAGATCGAAATGGCAGAGGTGCCACAAAGCTGTTCCCTTCATCTCGGTATACTGATTGGTGCATGATATTTAAGAACTGTTTGTCATCCATAGACAAGGTTGGTTTGTCATCATCCTTGGATCCTTGAAACACTGAAGAACCAAGATTGTCTGTACTCACAGAAGGGCTTGTATCTTCCATACAGGATGAATTGTGCAGACTTTGATGCAGTGGTGTGGAACTGAAATTTTCTTTTACTTGGATGTTGTTTGGACAAGGAGTAAGGATGGATGCACGGCCATTCAGAAGCACATTTGCCTTGAAGACACTCAAGACTGGTGGTTTGTGAACTGTTCCTAAACAGACTTCACCCACAATGACCCAACCTAAGTCGAGTCGTTGAGCAAAGGGAGCATTGTGGGGCCCATTTATTTGCTCACGTACCTTATGTACTCTCAGTATGTCCCGTCCTAACAACAGCAGGATAGGAGCATTGGGATCCACAGCTGGAATTTTATCTGCCACTGGCTGCAGGTGAGGATGGTGCCGCGCTACCTCAGGAGAGGGAATCTCCGACCTATCATCAGGTATCAAGTCACATTCTATTAGAGTAGGGAGCTGAAGTTGAAGCTTCCCATTCTTAGGCTCAATTATGAAGTTGGTAGCCCTTCTACCTGATGTTTCTGTCGACCCTGAGCATGTTTTCAATGTGTAAGGGCTGGAGTTAGACTTTATGCCAAAAATGTCGTAAAATTCAGTCTTTGCAAGAGAGCGGTTGCTTTGTTCATCAAGCACTGCATACATTGTTACTGCTTCTTCCCTCTTACCAGCTGGATAAACTCTGACCAGGCAGATTTTGGAGCATGAGCATGGACTGTGTGGGTCAGCCTTACCACAGATTTCTGTACATTTTGATGTGACCGAGAGGGATGCGTCCTCATTTGTTTTTTCTCCATCCCTTTCCTCTGCTGCAGCAGCTGTTTCCGTTGAAGGGGGAGGACCTGGATGCATAGGCTGAAATGTGCTTTTCACTTTTACATTCCTGGCACTTAATGTTCACTTTGCAGTCTTTGGCCACATGCTGAGTTGTTCCACAACACCTAAAGCAGATTCTGTTCTCTTTGAGAAAGACTATTCTTTCATCTAAAGACTTAATTCTAAAACTTCTGCACTTTTTCAGAGGGTGGGGCTTTTCTGTGTATTGGGCACTGTCGTTCAGGGCTTTCAGCTCTCTTCTCTGTACCACTTGTCTTTTGAACTGTAAGTTCTGCTGGAATTTCTGTCTTGTGCACATGTACTGGGACTTTCTGCCTCAGATTTTTTTCTGTCTTAAAGAACTGACTTGTGGGTGTGGGAAGGAAAAAGCTAGGGTCATTTCTGATTTTTGCCTGCTGTCTCACAAATCTAGAGAAAATTACAAACGGTGGAAATGGTACCTTGTACTCTTCCTTATATCTAAATCCTTCAGTTACCCATCTCTCCTGCAGGCTGTATGGCAGTTTTTCCACTATAGGTTTCAGTCCACGGGTTTCAGTCCACGGGCTGTATCCAAATATGCAAGTCCAGGGAGGTACCCCTCTACCTTAGCACATTCCAATTCCAATAGGATATCTCCCAACTCTCTGAGTTTGTGACTATCTTTGTTGCTTAACCTTGGGAAGTCCTCTAGCTTTTTCAACAATGCATGCTCCACCATCTCGGGTGCTCCATAACTTTCCTCAAGTCTTTGCCACAACATGTCAAGGCCTGATTTAGGATGCAGAATATGTACAGAGCGAATTCTTTTTGCCTGCTCTGATGATTCAGGTCCTAACCATTTTGTCATCAAATCAAGTTCCTCTTGGGCTGTCAAGCTAAGATCTTTGGTAGCAGTCTTAAAAGATGTTTTCCATGACCAGTAATTTTCAGGATGGTCATCAAACTTTAGCAGACTGGAACTCACCATTTCTTTACGGATCAGATACCTTGTGAGGTCAGACCCAGTTGAAAGGTCCTGTGGAAGCTCTTTTTCGGTCTTTACAGGATATTGCGACCATTTTTGGAAGTATGCCTGATCCGTTGGTGTGTCTCTTAAGGTATGATCTATTTTTGATGTGAACTGGCCAGTAGGTTGCCAACTGTGTTGAATATCCACTTTTGGTATTTCTGAATACTCACTCACTTTCCTGAAGTGTTCTGGTGGTTCAACTTTGACTGGGATGTCTTCAAAACATACTTGTGAAAGCTTCTGCACATAATCACTAGTCCGTTCAGCTGGGCTGAGGGGTTGTTCAGGGACTTGGGGTTCCTCTACTAACTCTCCACTTTCAATTGCTTCTTCATAAGCAGCAGCCTCTGCTAATGCAACAGCAACTGCCTTTTGACTTTTGAGAAGATGTAGACTTGCTTCTAAATCAGCTTTTTTCTTTATTACATCTGCTTCTTGTTCAGCAAAGGACAGCTGAGCACGGGCCGCTTCAGCCTTAGCTCGGGCTCTGATGTCTGCAGAACCAATAGAAGACTGTCTGCTTCTGGTTGATGATTTTGAATGAATTGACTTGCTATTAGTACTTCTTGCAGACATAGCTCTTCCTGATTGTTGCTCTTCAGTTTCATTTTCTTGTTGTGCTGAATAATTCGTTTGATTGCTTTTTAACTGGTACTGTTTCCCTGAGCGTAGACTCATTACTGATGCGCAGTATTTTCTTGTGCTTGAACCTGTTGTGATCTTGTCTTTTTACTATACTGTCCTCACGATGCGTTGCTCTGCAAGGCTAGACAGTGAGCTAACATGAAGAATGACTCCAATAATGCTTCAAGGTGTAACTTTTCTTGATTTAATTGGAATTCCTCTTTATATTGTAAAACTGAAAATATAGAACACACAAAAAACATATTTCAATATACACACGCGCTAATAAAAAACTAAACACAAACAAACTGCTGGCAGTAATTTACATACTTTTGAATGTAGCAATGACACTTTCAGAATATGAATTTACATGCTATAATGCATGGAAGTGTCCTTAATATGATAATAATACTTTTTGATTACTTACAGACAATTAGTATCCCAGGAACAGTGGAAAGAAACGAATTAGATGCATCATCTCTCAAGCCGTGTGCTCTGGTTGCTTCCTACTTTCAACTAAACAAAATGGCTGAACAGCCACTAGATGGCGTGTTGCTCAAACAATAACTTCAAAATAAAAGTTCTCAAAGTCATAAGGCAGCACAAATGGAGTTTAAAAAAAAAAAAACTCTTGCCAAAGACATTTGGAAGAATAGAACATGGAAATGGTTGGATGTAGATTTATAATGTTTTGACTATTTTATCAGACAAAATGTGATCTCTACAGAAATGATCAAGGGTGTAACTTTGGTTTGAAAAGTCCGCATGCCGCATGCCCCCCCTGAAGAAAATTTTGTACATTTTAAAGATAAATTCATTAATCTGGTGAACTTTGAGAGTTCAAAATAAAGAGCTCCAACCCACGTTCAGTATCCAAATTGAGCAAAGAAAAAGTCTGTGCATTGAGTTGTACCTGAATCCACTATTAAAAATAAATAATCCATCCGCCAAACACGGATGAAAGATAGTTCATAAGTGGTAAAACATGTAGAGTACACATTTAAACCATTAAAAATATGTAGCAAAAGAGGTTACCTTTGTTGAATTAATTTATTAGCAGGAGGGGCCTGTATCTATACATCTGTATTTGTGCGACTAATGGTCACTCTTTGACAATCCAGAAAACAACAAATGAATACAAATATATAAGCTGACCAATAAATAAATAAATAAATAAATAAACAAACTAGGTGAGTATATAATTCAGCAGCAAACTTTGCACAGTAATTTTATAAAATCCAAATGTTAACAAAAAGTTTAAAATTACTATTTGTATTCTTATAAAAAGAAGAAAAAAGTAGATTAGATTTATATTTATATGTATAGAATTATATGTATTTATATCAATGTAGGATTAAAAGGCATTTATTTTTAAATGTATTGTGCAGCTTTTTAATGGGGCAACAAGATATGATTAGATACGACAGAACAAAATATGCTATTAATAATCTTTCAGTGTGCAAAGCCATAATAATACGAAACGCTTCAAAACAGCAGCAAAAATCGCTAAATGCGCATCCCGGGTGCAGAATGATGTGCTTAAAGCAATATGGAGTCACAGCGCGCAGTTGCGCTGCGTATTAGAAATGTCTGGCACAAAGAGAATCCCTGTGTATATCTGCATCTAACAGTTGATGACATCATTTAGAAACAGCAATAAACTCCAGCAAGATCAAGTTAGTTTATGCCAATCCACAGCCCTTTATCTACATATCAAGTATTATAATGGGAATATATCATATTGGAGAGTTTTACCGTGCTGACTGTCGTTACCGAACGCGACGCGCTGTTTGAGTGCTGAACAGAGAAGAATGATTGACAGCTGCAGCGGAAGGATGACGAGTTTCCGTGAACTTAAAAGTTAACGATGTACATATTCTTCTGTCCCTCACATGAAGCTATGGAATGGCTTCAGATGACTTTGAATATAGTGCACTAAAACTTAATTGGTGCTAGTCTACCTCTTTAGCTCAATCACTCACAATTTTGCTGTATAAAAGAGCGCAATTATCTGACGTTATTTAAATATCACGACAAGCCTAATTTGCGTTTCAATTTGAGACTGTGGCGGGACAAATTAGAATGTGGCGGCCGCCACAGTCTAGTTAATGTACCCAGATAGCAACAGACTCCGGGGCGGATCCGCCTTCAAGTCGCCAGCTCCGCTGTACGCTCAGATTCAATTCGGCAACGCGCACAGGATATGCCCCGATAGGTATCACAATGGTGTATGTTAACGTTAGCTCAGTCAAGGTTAACATCAACAGGTGTAGACAGAAAATATGATTAGCCTGACCTGAGCTAATTTACTGAATCAACCAACTCACATCTCATTTCTTTCCTTTCATGAAGTCATCTGTTGCCGTTTCTGGCGTTTTATAGCTGACTGTGCCGCAACTGCCATACCTGCTCATTAGAACCTTCACTGAGCTATTTTTAGAGTGTGCACGCAAAGTTCTTGGACGCGAACGCGCGCATCGACACAGACAGGCTCTCTGTTACCCCTTTTCCACCAAGGCAGTTTGAGTGCTGGTTCGGAGCCAGAGCCTAGTTTCAAATCAGTTCTTTGTCTTTCGACACACAAAGCACCAGCTCCGAACCAGGAAAAGTGGTTCGTAAGTAGCACCAAAACGTTGCTGGGCTAGAAGTAAGAACCGCTTGCGTCAGGGGCTAGGGGCGGGGTTACCGTGACCAACAAGAAACTTGTGACCGCCATTTTTGAAATTGCAGCTAATCGAGCTAATAGCAGCTCGATTGTAATTACGGCGAGTCGTGTTTGAATGCCGATGTAGGTTCGCAAAGCTATGAGCATCAACGGTAGTGAAACATCCGCGATTGTTGATAGGAGGCTTGTTCGAGATGCATCGGAGCAGTGCGGACCGATTCGGCGGGTGCCGCGGATCCGCGGGAGCGTTTGTAGAGCATACGACTCCTTGTGCTTTTGGATCGTTCTCGCGGAGCTTTGATGTCATGCGCCGATCGCTATGCGAGAAGCCGATGCATCTCGAACAAGCTTGGTGTGTTTGTGTTTGGCGCTGCGGCGCTAGCTTTGCTGTGAAATATGAGACGTATACAGTGACGCAAGACCTGGCTCTGTGGTGGCTCTCTAGCCTGTGGAAAGGCAAACTGGTTCTTAGAAGGCTCGTCAGTTGAACCAACTCCGAACTGGCACTAGCACTAGCTCTGAACTAGCACCCGGTTCGTCCTGGTGGAAAGGGGGTATGTGTTCTGCTCCTCCATGACGGTGTGCGGTTAAAAAATCATAAACTAATTTGAAAGTGTGGGGGGGGGGGCACAAACGGGATTTTGAAAAGTGGGGGGGACATGTCCCCCCTGTCCCCAGTGGAAATTACGCCCTTGGAAATGATATTGTGTATAATGCAGAAGGAAACAAATGCCCAATGTAAAGTCTGTAAAAAAAGATGAAGGTATTTTACATTTGATTTTATTATTTGAAAAGCTCAACCCATTTTTTAATGAACTGAAAGAAATTGTCAAAGAATTAAGAGAAAATGAAGAGGTTACTGACTGGAAGAGATTTTTTATGCTGGGAATGACAGAGAACAAAGAAAATAAGAAACTTATGAATTTGTTTTTAATCTTGGCGAAAAAAAAGCAATATGAGAAAGAATGTAGCCAGAAACAGAGATTTTACTCTAAACTTATGGGAGCTTTTTAAACGGATGGTAGAAAATTATGGGGAAATGTTATACAATTATTTTAAATTAGAAAACAAGATGGGGGATTTTTATAGAAGTTTTACAAAAGATGTTTCATATGTATTTTTAAACAAAAGCACTTTTACATGCCAGGAGAAGATGAAAGTTTGTTGTTTTAGTTTCAGGGTTCAACTTGTGTTATAAAAGGTGTTAAAAGGATACGTATGTGATGTGAATTTTATATGTTCCTTCAACAACAACAACATTTTATGGCAATTTTAGTTTGACTATGTGATGAATGTAATTGTATGTCTAAAAAAAAAAATGTTTTGTTTTGTATTGACTGAAATTTCTAATTTAAAAAAAAAAAAACTCGTCTCCCGATCTCGTCTGATCTCGGAAGCTAAGCAGGGTCGGGCCTGGTTAGTACTTGGATGGGAGACCGCCTGGAAATACCAGGTGCTGTAAGCTTTATGTTTTTTCAAAATAAATAAAGAGTGTCTGAATGTCTTAAATAGCCCACTCCTTGATGCAGATTTCGCTTATGGTCATACCACTTTGAGAGCACTACTGAGCGTGAATTAAGTAGTTTAGCTGCAGTTTGGAGAGGAAGGCTCTCCACCATTTTGTGTTGTTTTTGTTTTGTTTGTTTGTTTTGTAAGTTTTTTTTTTGTGTGAGTGGTTTTTTTTTCAGTTATAAAACCACCTAACAGCAGCATTTTGCTGGCTGGAGGGTGGTTACCTTTTTCTTTTTTCTTTTTTTACGGACGGATATATGGATTACGACTCAGGACTGGCTGGAGAGACACGGATGGTTAACGACACTGGACTGGATAAACGACTACAAGCTGGAAATAGAAAAAAAAAAAAAAAAAAAAATCAAGAAGTAAGTGATAAGTTTGTTGAAAGGAAATATTTAAAAGAAGCTACGGTGATCGTGAACGTTGAGAATGTGAATGAAGTGAGAGCGGAGGATATTATTAAAGCTGTAACAGAACAATGTGGACATGGAAAAATTTTAGCATTAAGACCAAGACAAAGGAAAGACAATGAACTGACAATGGAAAAGGAGGAAACGTGTGATAAACTGATCGAAGGACTGAGAGTTAAAGGAGTGATGTGTGAGGTCAAAAATTTGCAAAAACGAGATTATGTTGTTTCCTTCATGCACCTGCCCGTCTACGTGGACGATGAAAATTTTTTTAGAAAAATTGGAGGGATGGGGAGTTGATCCCATGTCTAAAATTAAGAGGAGATGCTACTCGGGCACCGACATTGAAGACGGAATACGGTTCCTAAGGTCCGGTTCCCCAAGGAAGTGGCATCGTTGCCGTGCAGCACAAGGTTAGAGACAGCCGAAGGGCAACAGTACTTTCGGGTGATGCACAGCCATCAAGTGAAGACTTGTAAGCTGTGCATGAGCCCGGATCACCTGCTGAAAGACTGCCCAAACTTCATGTGCTACAGGAGATGAAATGTGGGAGCAACTAGTAACAGATATAGAGAGGAGGTTAAATTCTTGGAAATTAAGAACTTTAAGGGGAAGGTTTTAATATAGAATGTTTTAATGGTTTCTAAACTTTGGTATGTTTTATATGTGTCTGCATGTGTTCATTATGGACAGAACAGAGGTTTAAGAAATGTTTTCTTGACTTTTTATGGGAAGGGAAAACAGCAAGGATTGCACACAACACGATTTTAGGGGCGGTGGAAAAGGGGAGCTTAGGATTAATGGATGTGGAACAACGAAAAAATGCTATGAGAGTGAAAATTGTTAAGAAATACCTAAATGAAGAAAAAAAAACTGAGTGGAAGAAAACAATTAAATATTTTTTAAATAAATGTGGTGGTTTTAACATGGGGGATGGAATTTTATGGATGAAAACAAATTTTGGATGACGGAAGGATTACCTGTGTTTTATAGAGAAATTTTTAGTGCTTGGGGAAAGTTAACAAAAATTGAGTGTGATCCGCATGGGAGAGAAAACATTTTAAATCAACTTCTGTTCTTAAATAATAACATTTTAAAACAAGGGAAATGGATATTTAAAAAAAAAAAAAAAAAAAAAAAAAATGGATGGAAGAGTGAGAGATTGAGAGATGTTTTGTATGAGTTCAAAGAGAGGTTTTTACCGACACAATATACGTTGGATGCAATGGAAGTAGCAAAAGAAGAATACAGCAAACAAGAAGTAACAAACAAATATGAAACCATCAAGAACGCAATACCAAAAGAGTGGATTAAAAGAACAGAGTGCATGGAAGAAGAGCAAAAAGACAAAAACATTTATGTGAAATTGGGAGAAAAATTGTGTGATTTTAAAGAATGTACTGTAAAAATGTTTTATTGTATTTTTAGAGATTGCAAATAAGTACTGGATGGAAAAATTCAAAGATTTAAAAGAAGAGAGTATATGGAGAAACATGAGGGGAAAATGTGTGGAGACTAATAAGACATAAAGGGGCGGTTTCCCAGACAGGGTTTAACCCTTTAAGACCTGAAGGCTTTTTTATATATTTTTTTTTTCTGAGCGACACACACAAAAGTAAAGACTCATAACTCCAAAACTCTAGCAAGGAGAGTCAAAAGGTAGGTATCATTTGATAGAAAACGTTTTAAATTTTAAGAAAATATAAATTACATTAGGACATTTCCTTTCTGAGAAACAGCTGATAAAAGACAAAAAATATATATATATTTTTTAAAATATTTTTTCTTTTTTTTTCTTTGACATGGAATAACTCAGGAACACAATAAGATCGCTAAAAAATTCTTTTTTGGTGATACTCTCCTATATGTGAGCTGCATCTGGTTCAGATTTCGTGGTGATAGCAAAGAATAGTCACAGCCAGGTGGCGCCAACGGGCGGTAAACTCCGGTTTAGAGGTGCTTCTCAGCACTCGTTAGGAGTTTTTCAAAATGGTTAGATGCATTAAAAAGATGAGATTCTAAGCTTTAAAATGATATCTATTATGTGTTATTCCACGTTGGAAAACGAACATTGGATACACACTGCATCCCGGAGAGATGAGAGACATGTTTTTAGCCAAGTATGTTAAATCATTCCGTGAGTAATATCTTGTGATCAATATATTATATTGATTTTGGATTCATTTTAATCTTGAGAATCTGCTTTAAATATTGATGTGCAATTTTCTATGATCTGTGCATTTTTCATGAAGTTATGAGCACGTGAAATATACATACTTGTATTCAGTTAGCAGCTGTGCTATTTTTGTTGTAAACGCATATTACTCAGACTCATTGGGGGTGAAAACAGCGCAACAGAAGCATGTTGGAGGCTTGATATGAAAATTTAAAGTCTCTGGTTTTGTATGCAAAAATAATTTTTGTGCTACCTATATGGATTCAATTTTTATTGGCTTTTAAAGAGAGACACGCAAAGGGGAGTGCCGACGCTCCATCCGGTCTTAAGGGGTTAAATTAAGCCAGGATAGGCCTTAATCTAGAATAGTTAATCATGTCTTAAAAAATGGCTTTTTGAAACACAGATTAAGTACAGATTACTAAAACCTGGACTATGGAATCCAGACTTAAAATAAACTAGATTCATTTAAAACCAACTGTGCAAATCTGAATTAGTATGAGAGAGGTTGCCTGTAATACATGGAATGAACCAAGAAAAGCTTAAAATTGCATGGAACTGAGAAGCAAATCCAAGGAAAACGATGGCAGCAGAAAAAGACTGCAATCTTTACTAAACAAGAGACAGTTCTTTTAAAGCAAGCAAAATACATCAGCTGTGAAAAAAAAAAGAGAAATGCCTGGAAATCTGTTTGTAATAAATTTTATTTAAAAAGGTGAATTATATATATAATAATCCTATGATTATTAATGCTTTTGTTTTATCTTCACACTATTTACACACGTGATAATCAGTGTTGGCAGTCTAGAAATGATACTGGTTTGATCCAAAGCACTATCATAGTTGGTTGCTTAATTATATATATTTAAAAAAAAAAAAAAAACATTTTTGTTAGCAGGTCCTCAACCAAGCACAAGCTCTACACTTCACCACAATGGTAATCTCTAACATACAAACTAATATATCAAAAACTTTTACATAATAGAACATTAAACAGTAAGACGTCTCTCCGTATTCTCATCTTTCTAAAAAAATGCATAAAATAACACTTTTTCAACATTTACTCTCCCACTTCAGCCCTGTGCAAAGCATGATGGGAAGTGAAAGTCTTGTTTGATTGGTTACTTGACAAACGTGTTATTTCAAAATGAAAACATCAGGTGAGTTCTAGTAACCATTTCAAGTCAATTTAACATGATGCAATCAAATTTGAACCAGAAACAATGGTGTTAAATCAAAATAAATTGTTTAAATAAAGTGAACAGCATTTAAAAAAAACAAAAAAACCCAACTATTATATATATACACAGTTTATATCAATATTGATATATATCCAAGTAATACATGTGTCTTCTTTGAAACACGTTAATCTGAAGTTAAACCTGTGTCCTGGTAGGTTTAAGCCTCAGTTTAGTCCTGGAGTAGCTCTAGTCTTCCTCCAGGAAATCATCTTATTAAACTCTGGACTATACGAAGTCTAGGACTAGTGTGCCAAGAAAGGGAAGAATGGATTTTACATATGTTTTATATTGTAAAGAATTGGAGGAATTTTTTAAAGAAATGTAAATATGTGGTTAAAGATTTGACTGGAATGGAATGGAACAGAGTGGTGATGTTTGGGTGGGAAGTGTCGAAACAAAGTTTATAAATCTGTGGGTAATGTTGATGAAAAGTGCAATATGGGAAAGAAGAATTGTGGCGAAAAAAGAAAAAATTGTGTTGGATGTTTGAACTGTGTTTAAAAGAAAATCAGAAGTGTACATGGAAAGACTTTATGTGTATTTTAAATGTGAAAATATATTGCATGCTTTTGATCATGTTTTACTCCAAGTTTGTTGTGTTTTAAAAGATCTAATGTGGAAGCTGCTGGGGAGTGAAGGAGATTTCTGAATTATTTATGTAAATGTATGATGTAAGGTAAATGTGTGATGTGTGATGTAAAGGTGATTATGTAAGAAAAACTGAAATTTTTATTGTATTGTATTTATTGATTGAAATTTCTTAATAAAAATAAATAAAAAAAGTACGCCAGATCTCGGAAACTAAGCAGAGTCGGGCCTGGTTAGTACTTGGATGGGAGACTGCCTGGGAATACCAGGTGCTGTAAGCTTTATGTTTTTTCTGAAAATATAAAGAGTGTCTGAATGTCTTAAATAGACCACTCTTGGCTGCAGGTTTCGCTTACGGCCATACCACTCTTAGGGCGCTATTGAGCTACAGGAAGTGTGTTTGGCTGCAGTTAGGAGAGGAAGGCTCTCCTCCATTTTGTTTTCTTACTTGTTTTGTGTTTTGTCATACTTTTAGTTTATTTTTTGTTTTGTTTTGTTTTTCATTTAAACCACCTAACAGCAGCTTTTGCTGGCTGGAGGGTGGTTAAACCTCTTTTTTTCTTTTTTGCAATTATGGACGGATTAATGGTTAATGATACTGGACTGGCTGGAGGAAGACGCATGGCAAACGACACTGGACTGGCAGGAGGACCACGAACGGCAAATGACACTGGACTGGCAGGAGGACCACGCACGGCAAACGACTCTGGACTGGCGGGAGGAAGACGAACGGCAAACGACACTGGACTGGCAGGAGAACCACGAACGGCAAACGGCACTGGACTGGATAAACGACTAAGAGCTGGAAATGGAAAAAATTATGAAGTAAGAGAAAAGTTTGTTGAACGAAAATATTTGAAAGAAGCTACAGTTATTTTGAATGTGGAAAATGTGATTGAGGTGAGAGTGGAGGACATCATTAAGGCGGTAACAGAACAATGTGGACATGGAAAAATTTTAGCACTAAGACCAAGACAAGGCAAAGAATACGAACTGACAATGGAAAAAGAAGAAGAGTGTGACAAACTAATTGATGGACTGACAATAAAAGGTGTGAACTGTGAAGTGAAAAATTTACAAAACCGGGATTATGTTGTTTCCTTCATGCACCTGCCCGTCTACTTGGAAGATAAAGAAATTTTACAGAAATTGGAGGAATGGGGAGTTGATCCCATATCTAAAATTAAGAGAAGATGCTACCCAGGCACCGATATCGAGGACGGAACAAGGTTCCTTAAAGTCCGTTTCCCCAAGGAGCTGGCATCCTTGCCTTACAGCACGAGGCTTGAGACAGCCGAGGGGCAGCAGTATTTCCAGGTGATGCACAGCCATCAAGTGAAAACTTGTGGGCTGTGCATGAGCCCGGACCACTTGCTGAAAGACTGCCCAACTTTTACGTGCTACAAATGTGAGGAGAGGGGACATTTCGCAAGAGATTGCAACGCTGTTAGGTGCCCGGAGTGTCGAGAGGTTTTAAATAAATGTGAATGCTGGATGGAGGGAGAGGAAGGAGGAAGGGAAAAACAGGTAGGCGGACAGGTGCATGAAGGAAACAACGAGGAAGATGGACAAACTGATGAAAGACAGGAGGAAGAAGGACAGAGCAACAGAGAGGAAGGTGAAAGGGAAAAAGACAACAGTAATAATGATGAACAAACAACAGAGCAGGACACTCAATGGACGGAAATGGAAATATCGGACAGTTTTAATGCTTTTATGGAGGACGTGGAGAGAGATGGACATGGAAGGATGGATCAAAATAAAGAAACGGACAGTGAAGGAGAAATAAAGATGGACAGCATGGACAAAGACAGAGGGGGGAGAGGACAAAGAAGAAGAAGAACATTGAAGGTAAAACCAAATTTGGAAGGTGCAAGGAAAAAAATAATGACAGAAACTAACAGATATGATGTGTTAAGGGGCCTGGAGGGAGAAAATGGTGAATAATGGTTTTTAAGTATTTATTTGTCTTTCTTTTAATGGTTTTAAGTTGTGTTACTTTTAATGCAAGGGGACTGATGGATATGGGGAAATTTGAAAAAGTAAAAGAAAAAATGTAAAAGGGAAGATATTATTGCACTACAAGAAACGAACTGGAGAGAAAATGTTATGATTGATTATAGAAAGAGATGGAATGGAGTTATTTTATATAATAATAGAGATCGGAGGATTGGAAGATGTGTGGCTTTTTTAATGAAGGATGATGTTTTTAAAGTGAGTAAAATTGTGTATAAGGACAGGATGGGGAAATGTATGGTAGTAGAGACAAAATATGAAGGAAGAGATTTGATTTTAGTAAAGTATGCACCAGTGGAGGAGAAGGAAAAGAAAGAGTTTTTTAATGTTTTAAGAAATATTGTAAATATTTCAATACGTTTGATAGGGTTGAGCACAGATATTTATTTGAGGTTTTAAGGAGTTTTGGTTTTGGTGAAAATTTTATTAAATGGATTAAGATTTTATATAAGGGTGCACTAACAAAGATAAAATGTAATGGATTTTTAACAGATTGTTTTAAAATAACACGGTCAATAAGACAGGGTTAAAAAAACCCAGCGAGAATTGCACATAACACGATTTTAGGGGCGGTGGAAAAGGGAGGCTTAGGTTTAATGGATGTGGAACAACGAAAAAATGCTTTGAGAGTAAAAATTGTGAAGAAATACCTAAATGAAGAAAACAAAACTGAGTGGAAGAAAACAATGAAATACTTTTTAAATAAATGTGGTGGTTTTAACATGGGGGATGGAATTTTATGGATGAAAACAAAAATTTGGATGACTGAAGGATTACCTGCGTTTTATAGAGAAGTTTTTAGTGCTTGGGGAAAATTTTTAACGAAAATTGAGTATGATCCACGTGGGAGAGAAAACATTTTAAATCAACCTCTGTTCTTAAATAACAACATTTTAAAACAAGAGAAAGATATATTTTTTAAGAAATGGATGGAAGTGGGCATAACGAGAGTGAGAGATTTTTTATATGAGTTTAAAGAGGGGTTTTTACCAGTACAATATGTTTTCGATGCAATGGAAGTAGCAAAAGAAGAATACAGCAAACAAGAAATAACAAACAAATATGAAATCATTAAAAATGCTATACCAAAAGACTGGATTAAAAGAATAGAGTCTATGGAAGAAGAGCCAAAAGAGAAGAACATTTATGTGAAACTGGGGGAAAAATTGTGTGTTTTTAAAGAATGTACTGTAAAAATGTTTTATTGTGTTTTTAGAGATGGTGTTTTTAAAGAACCAATTGTAAATAAGTACTGGGTGGAGAAATTTAAAGATTTAAAAGAAGAGAGTATATGGAGAAACATGAGGGGAAAATGTGTGGAGACAAAGTTGGAATGTTTGGATTATTTTATAAGACATAAAGTGGTTTTTACTGAGTCTATTTGAAATAAAACCGGGATGGCACAAAATGCAATGTGTAAAGTGTGCCAAGAAAGGGAGGAATGGATTTTACATATGTTTTTATATTGTAAAGAACTGGAGGATTTTTTAAAGAAATGTAAATGTGTGGTTCAAGATTTGACTGTGGATTGGGATGAAAATGTAATGGAATGGAACAGAGTGGTGATGTTTGGTTGGGAGAAGAAGTGTCGAAACAAAAAGTTTATAAATCTGTGGGTAATGTTGATGAAAAGTGCGATATGGGAGAGAAGAATTGTGGTGAAAAAAGAAAAAATTGTGTTGGATGTTTGGAATGTGTTTAAAAGGAAAACAGAAGTGTACATGGAAAGACTTTATGTGTATTTTAAATGTGAAAATATTTTGAATGCTTTTTATCATGTTTTTACTCCACAAGTTTGTTGTGTTTTAAAAGACCTAATGTGGAAGCTGCCAGGAAGTGAAGGAGAATATTGAATTATTTATGTAAAGGTATGATGTAAGGTGGTGTATGATATGTGATGTAAATGAGATTTGTGATGTGAAGAAGAAATGTGATGTAAAGGAGATATGTGATGTAAAGGTGATTGTATAGGAGAAACTGTATTTTTTATTGTATTATTTATTTGTATTGTATTTTATTGATTGATATTTCTTAAAAAAAAAAAAAAAAAAAAAAACCACGCCCGATCTCGTCTGATCTCGGAAGTTAAGCAGAGTCGGGTCTGGTTAGTACTTGGATGGGAGACCGCCTGGGAATACCAGGTGCTGTAAGCTTTATGTTTTTTCTGAAAATATAAAGAATGTCTGAATGTCTTAAATAGCCCACTCTTGGCTGCAGATTTCGCTTACAGCCATACCACTCTGAGCATTTGCAAGGAGAGTGGAACCTTGAGCTGCTTCCCAGTGTTTGAGAGAAAGAAGAGTTTTGGTTTTTGGAGAATACTTTAAGTTCTAAGTTTTGTTTTCCCAGTTTCCACTGCAGCAGTTGCTGTTTGTGGATGGGATTTTCTTGAGTTTTGTTTGCTAATTGAATGGAGCACAAGGATGGAGACAATGGAGTACAACAAACAGAACTAGCATCTAAAAAGGTCAGTGGGAGTCGTGTCATGATGGAGGAAAGGATAGATTAAGTTTGACAAGAACTTAACAGTGAGTGTGGAAATTGTTGGGGATGAAAAAAAAAATCACAATGATGGAGCTACTCAGAGGAATTAATTGTTTATGTTAATGGATGTCGCTTTAAAGGAGATAAAAAGTATGAGATTACGATGAATCGCATTAAAGGGGACCTATTATGCCCTATTTAACCAGATGTAAAATTAGTCTCTGATGTTCCCAGAGTGTGTATGTGAAGTTTTAGCTCAAAATACCCCACAGATCTTTTTTTTTTTGCTATTTTTAGTGGTTGAGCAAAAACGAGCCGTTTCAGTGTGGTCCCTTTAAATGCTTAAAATAAAACACTGCAAGTGTGCATTAAAATATTATCCATAAACTCTCTCTCTTTCCCTTGTATTATCACCAACAAACATTGCGAAGTACACAGAAACACTCGTTACAACTAACAGTAAACAAATATAGAAAGACCTTATGCCTTTCGGGTGGTGCTTAATAAACTTTATACCCGTAAATAAACTCAGATGAACTGTAATAAAGTGCCCTCACCTTCATTACTGCCATATAGTATTACTCTGGAGACTGTAAGCTGGATCACGAACAGTTTTTCTTGTATTTATATATATATATATATATATATATATATATATATATATATATATATATATATATATATATATATATATATATATCCTTGAGTAGCATATTTTTAGCACAGTCTCTGTTTTGAATTGTCCCTTTGTATTGATATTGCTCACTAAGCAGTCCGGTGTGAAATGATTCGCACAGACATATACGAATTTCGACAGAACTGACGGACCATTTTCCTGGAAAACCAAGTTAATCCACCTCGTCTTCAGCAGCTCAGATTTAGGGAGTAAATGGAGAGAGTTATGTGGATTAATCCATCCAGCTGCAGAACACCTAAAACGCTTGGGAGACACTCTCGTCAGTGCAGCAATGGTGGACTCGCTGTAAACAACGTGCTCAGGGCGGTTCTATGCTCAAACTTAAGTGTCAGTCAATGTTCGTGGGCGGGGCCTGTGGCTTTTGTGACCTCACACTTGTTCATGGGGGCTAATGAAGAAAATGCAAGAAGACACAATGGGAAATCCCTTGGATGACAAAGAAAGTCAGCTATTGCATTTAGGACAGAAGGATCACACAGTTCAAGCCCAGGGTGGCACCCCCTGCCTCCAGAGAGAGGGTTCTGCGGTAGTCCAGTGTTTAATGGACAATAAAGAAAAGGACAAACATGTGAGTAAAACGACCATTGTCAAGGAGACCCCACAATTTCTAGCTTCAGCTAAGACTGATTCTAAACCTGATGAAACTGAAAATGATGATGATGATGATGATGGTGGTGGTGGTGATGATGATGATGAAATGTCATGTGAAAGAATGCAATTGCTGGTTACGAAAAAAAGTATGTTAAATGACAAGGGTGAAAAGGAAGCATAAAGAAGAAGAAATGAGGTCCACCTTATTTCCTATATTTTCACACTTACTACTGCCATGATTAAAACTGCATCCCTAATTGCTAATGGGCTTGGTAATATGTGTAAATTTGAAAAGATCTTTATCACTGTGAAAGCTGACATTTACTGCTTTCAAGAAACCAACTGGGATAGCAATAATATAAGAGAGAGGTGAGGAAGAAATGGCCTTATCATGTTTTTGTGAGTCATGACAGTAGAAGGGCTTGTGGAGTTGCTTGTCTGGTTAAAAGTAATGCAGTACAAAATGTTAAGGAGGTGTATGCTGATAGTGAAGGAAGAGTTTTAATTACAGATTTTGAGTATCAAAATTGTGTTTTTAAGTTAATTAATGTTTATATGCCAAATAATGGAAAAGATAGAAGGGAAGTTTAGGCATTTAAAAACACTATGTACAGATAATTGCATTTGTGTGGGTGATTTTCATGTTTGGTGTAGTAGAATGGATGCTGACAATTATATGAGCTATAAAAGAGACTCTTCAAGGAAGGAACTAATACATTTAATGGATGGAGTAAATCTGGTAGATCTCTGGAGATTAGAAAACCCTGAGTATTCTAGGAGACAAGTTGTGCTCAAACTCTTATGGCCACTGTAACTTCAATAAACAAATGAGTTAAGGGATAAAAGGAAAATGAAAGAGCTACCATTTACGTATAGGAGCGATATAATTTGCATACAAGAAACAAACTGGGAAGAGGATAAGGTGAGGGAGATGAGAGAAGAGTGAATAGGGGACATATATTACAATAATGGAGCAAATAATGCAAGAGGTGTGGCAATATTAATTAAAAAAGATAGTGTAGAAAATATAAGAGAGTGTATAAAGTGTATAAAGATCAGAGGGGAAGAATTTTGGTAGTCAAATTTATATATGGAGATAGATTTTAGGCTAATAAATACATATGTTCCAAACATAGAAGTGGATAGGAGAGAAATTATAGAAGAGTTAAAAGGGTTAGTTGTTGGGAAATGCATTATAGTGGGAGACTTCAATATAAAATGCAGTAGATTAGATGTTGGCAAGGGAGTAAAATTTAGATGGGAGAAATCGAGGGGAATGTTGATGGAGACAATGAGAGAAAGAGGATTCATTGACATGTGGAGATATGAAAATCCAGGGAAAAGAGAGTTCACTAGGAGACAGTTAAGGGAAGGGATATTGACACAGAGCAGAATAGATTTAGCGTTAGTAAAGGAAGAAATCATTAGATGTATAGAAGGGATAAAGCATCAAGAAAATTGTTTAAAGGTGCCATAGAACCCTTTTTCACAAGATGTAATATAAGTCTAAGGTGTCCCCTGAATGTGTCAGTGAAGTTTCAGCTCAAAATACCCCATAGATTTTTTTATTATTCAATTTTTTAACTGCCTATTTTGGGGCATAAGTGTGTGTCCCCTTTAAATGCTCGCGCTCCCAAGCTCGCGACTCTATAATACATTGCATAAAGTTCACACAGCTAATATAACCCTCAAAATGGATCTTTACAAAGTGTTTGTCATACAGCATATCAGGTTATGCAAGTGTGGCGGGGCGGTGAAGGGCAAGAATTGACACTAGTGTACAACTAGAACAAAATAGAGCAGACTACGCCACCCTGTTTCTGTGAACAGGGAAATTTATACCCAAAATAGGGCACACAGGTTCATTACCACTGAACACAAGAGACGTGGATATAAATACAAAATGCTTTTATTTCACAATAATAATTAGTTAAAATGTAGAAAACTGTTGACCAAACAAAGAGAAAAGAAATAAAGAAAACAAGAAACTTTTAGGCTGAGGCTTACCAGTAGGGTGGCTAGCTGAACAGTGACTATCCTATGACACCCCACTCACCCTAATATGCTCTGCACAAACACTCACTCACACCACACACTCTAAGTGAGGGAGACACAGTTGTCAAATGGCAAAAACACTCTGAGAGAGAAACACCACCACCACAGGGCCAAGACAGCTAGCTTCCCTCACTGGGGGCCTTCAGCTCCTGAAATAAAAAAAAAATAAAAAAAGAAAGTAAAAGCACAATTAATCCAACTCACATTCCATCCAACAATTTGCATTAGAATAAGTTCAAACCATAAAGGAGAACAACAATGGACAATTTACTGGACACAAGGGTCATTGGACTTCCGGTGTGAGAACGCTGCCGCGCTACTGCTGCCGCTTCACGCTGGTGCTTGTTCGTCTGTCTGTTTGACTGTCTGCCGATACGTTTTTATTTTTGGATTCGTTTCTACTGACTTCAACAGATCTGGATTATTTTCTGGATTACTTTCTTTACTTAAAAAATTTTGAACGACTGACCTGACATTCTCGCGATCCTGTCACACTGATCGGCTACGAGCCCTCTCCATTCCTACTCGCATCCCTTCCGACATCTGGCAAGGTAAGTCTCCACTCTCTCTGTCATTTGTGGTGTAAGTCCTCGGTATGGTTGGGTAGCCTTCCCTTCTGTGGATTGTGTGGATTGTGATTCGGTTCGGTTCTGGCTAACGTAGTTAAACCGACAGTTGATATATGGGTCTGCTGAATACTTTTATGAGTGAATGCCTGCGCAAACTGCTGCCGCTGCTCTCTGACGGCTTCATCTATTTTATTCCGTTGTTTGATTACTGATTTCTCTGGTCGTTTTAACGAATTGCACCTGAGGACTGTTTTTCCCAAATAGAAAACTTCAACTTTTCAGTAACTCTAATTGGGCTGACGGTTTGATCACGGCCTTTGGTGTCGCTTACTTCTCAAGGAGCTATCCAGGAGTTTGTTTGCAACAATGTGCCAACTTCTCTTGTGGATTATATTTTATTTCATATACCATCCAGTGACATCGATACTTCAATATACAGCGGCAGAACTTTTCTCACTGCGATTATGTGTCACCGAACCTCCGCTGACCCTTAAGTCTCACCAGGATATTATATACTATCCTCGGCAGAAGTACATCCATCGCGGGTCACGACGGAATTATATCTATGACGATACTGGTCCAATACGATCGTTCTGGTCATCCACCTCACATCCACCAAAGAAATCAAAACGGACTGTTGATCACAGTGTGTTAGCCAACGTAACCAGGACAACTAGTACCAAATCAGTTAAGAACGATCTAACTTTTGGTTTATTCAACATTCGCTCATTAACAAATAAAGGACCTCTTATATACGATCTCCTGAATGATAACAAGTTTGATTTCCTCTGTTTGACTGAAACATGGCAACAACCTCACGATTTCTCACAGCTTAATCAAACTGTTCCTCCCGGCTTTCTTTACACCTGTCAACCCCGTGCCTCTGGCCGAGGAGGAGGGCTTGCGATACTTTATAATGAGAAGTGGAAAGTCTCTCCCATAACTGTGCCTCTGTATGAATCATTTGAATCCACTGTCTTACAAATTAACGGACTTGTTCCTACTGTTATAGCTACTATCTATCGCCCGCCCAGGACCAATTGTAATTTTTTAAATGACTTTTCTGTATTTTTAACTATACTGTGTTCTGCATCTCACAATGTTATTATATTGGCCGATTTTAATATACACATGGATAATGTCAATAACACTCACCAGAGATTTTATATCATGTCTTGACAGTTTTGGAATACAACAATTTGTTGATTTTCCGACCCACTGTAAAGGTAACACTCTTGACCTTATTTGCTGCTCTGGAGTAACCCCTTCTAACTGTCTAACATCGGACTTGCCCATATCAGATCACAAGTTAATATCATTTAGTGTTAACTTAATGGTAGAAAAAAAATCAACATGGGTCGTTCCATCTCATTTCGGAATGTTAAGAACATTGATTTATCTGCTCTCTCTGATGGGCTTGATAATTTCCTCATGAGAGATGTATTTTCTACTCCAGATGACTTAGTTTCCCACTATAATGAGGGACTGCATAGTGTGTTCGATAAGCTTGCACCTCTAAAAACTCGGACTGTATATTTTTCTCATTCTGCACCTTGGTTTACATCCGAACTGAGGCAACTTAAAACTAAGGGACATCGCTTGGAATGTCTATGCATTAAAACGGGACTTACTATTCATAAAGAGATGTACGCAGATCACATGCTTTCCTACAAGAATGCTCTTTTGACTGCTAAATCAAATTATTATTCCGCTATAATTAGGTCAGATGAAGGGAATACAAGATCCTTGTTTACCACAGTAAATAACATCTTACGGCCTCCTGATACCCTTCCTTCCCACCTATATTCTAGTGACTTGTGTAACAAATTTATGACCTTTTTTATAACTAAAACCTACAATATACATCAACAATTGACTCCTCAAAATAGCATGGCATGTGATCTGCCTTTTCTGCTTTACCATGACTCACCTCTCTCTTCATTTAATAGTTTTGAACTTTCGACTGTTGATGAAATATTATGTCTCATACGACAATCCACCTGTCAGTTAGATCCACTCCCTACTCACTTGGTTAAGCCTGCTCATCCACTTTATCTGGTATAGTAACCGATATTATACATTCTTCTCTAACTTCTGGGATTGTTCCTTCATCTTTTAAAGTTGCTGTTATAACTCCAAGACTCAAGAAACCGGGAGCCGATCCTAACAATTTTTCCAACTTTCGCCCAATTTCCAATTACCTTTTCTTTCAAAAATCTTGGAAAACGTTGTTGCATCTCAGATTCATGCTCACCTCTTAAAAAATAGCCTGTTTGAAAAATTCCAGTCTGGTTTTCGGCCAATGCATACAGAGACTGCCATGGTAAAAGTCGTTAATGATCTGCTGATGGCAGCTGATTCTGGACTATTAACTATACTTATCTTACTTGATTTAAGTGCAGCCTTCGACACAATTTCCCATCAAGTTCTCTTAAATAGATTACTCTCTATAGGTATCACTGGTGTTCCTCTCTCCTGGTTCAGATCCTATCTTTCCGGACGCACTCAATTTGTTCAGCTCAAAAATTTCAGGTCATACTCTTCATCTGTTACCACTGGTGTCCCTCAAGGCTCTGTTCTGAGCCCTCTTTTATTTATCATTTATTTATTACCCCTTGGTTACATCTTCAGGAAATATGGCATTAGTTTTCATTGCTATGTGGATGACACCCAGCTCTACTTATCATCCAAGCCAAATTCTACTCTTCTGTCTTCCTCTCTCTCAGATTGTTTAGAAGAGATTAAATCCTGGTTTTCACACAATTTTCTCAAGTTGAATACTCATAAAACAGAGGTTCTTCTTGTTGGCACTAAATCCAATTTGTCCAAATCCAATAGCTTTTCAATTTCAATTGATAATTCTATAATCTCTCCATCCTCTCAGGTTAAGAGTCTGGGTGTTGTCCTCGATAGTACTTTGTCTTTTGAAACACACGTAAACAATATTACTCGGTCTGCATATTTTCACCTATGGAACATCAGCCGTCTCCGTCTATTTCTCACATCCAATTCCACAGCCATTCTTGTACACGCTCTAGTCACCTCACGCATTGATTACTGTAATTCTCTTCTATTTGGGTTACCTCACAAATTCCTTAATAAACTTCAGTTGGTCCAGAACTCAGCTGCCTGTATAATTACCAGAACCTCTTCCACTGAGCATATCTCTCCTGTTCTCTATCATTTACATTGGTTTCCTGTTAAATATCGGGTAGAGTACAAGATTCTACTTCTCACTTTCAAAGCTCTTCAATCTTCCTCTTCTGTCTCTCTTGCTGTACCCTCTGTTCGTTTAGTCACTACGGGGTCCAGGGCGTTCAGCTGTGCTGCTCCTCGTCTCTGGAATTCTCTACCACTATCCCTACAACAAAGTGATTGTCTGGTTACTTTTAAATCACATCTTAAAACCTACTTATTTAAATTAGCTTTCTCTGACCAGTTTTAAATATTGTATGTTAGCTGTTGCTTTGTTTGTATTGTGTCTCGATTTGTTTTATGACTACCATTTTACTGTACGGTGTCCTTGAGTGTTTTGAAAGGCGCCTTTAAATAAAATGTATTATTTATTATTATTATTATTAAGGGTCAGACAGAAAGGTATAAATACTCAACTAGGTTCGTACCAAGCGCTCATGAACCTAGACATACCATGGAGCAGCAAGAGGTTAAAGAAAATAACAAAACCAAAAAGGAGAAATGGAGCAAACAATTCAAGTGAAAAACCGCAAATAATCCGGCTTCAAATTAAATCACATGAAATACATAACAAAAAACAATTTAATAAAGAACAAAAACTTAAAGCTGGAAGGGCTTTCAGTAAATACTCAAATCAAATGTAAAAAAAAAAAAAAAAAAAAAAAAAATTCAACACATTGAGAGTTCAACACATGCGCAGTGCATTTTTTTTCTATACTATTACCAGACAACCGGACATTCACTAGGCAGGATCGGAGAAGAAAAATAGTGCAGCCACCATTGCAACATAATTCAGAAGATACACCAAGAGAACAGGAATCAAAAACGATGGAGATGGCATGATTTTGAGTTTACTCATATTATTTTTGAATCGTTCTTTACGCGCTCTTCTTCGACGACTGCAAATTGTGCTCAGTACTGTGCATATTGCCACCTAGTGGACTCTTCTTTCCTGCTTGCGAATGCACTGTTGTAAGCGCACCGGCTGAAGTATACCCGGGACTTAACCCGGGGCTCCCGCAGAGCTGCGTGCACACACCCACACACAACAATGATTGTACAATGCGTACCCAGGTGACATAAACTACACCTTAAATATACCCGGAACGGCAGCCAATAGGCTGTCGCACCAGTCATTCAGGTGACAACCACGTTTAATAGGGTGGTACTTAGACTGCCCTACTATATACGTATAGTATTTACTTGGATGTTTACATTTGATTCTAAATGAGTTTGATAGTTATCCATGGCTGACGGAGCTAATGCTAAACTGTTGGAGATATTTATAAAGAATGAAGTTGTGTTTATGGATTATACAGACAGCAAGTGTTTAAAAATTAAAATAACGACGGCTCTTGTCTCCGTGAATACAGTAAGAAACAATGGTACCTTTAACCACATTTAACAGTACATTAGCAACATGCTAACGAAACATTTAGAAAGACAAATTACAAATATCACTAAAAATATCATATATAAAACATATATAAATAAAATAAATACAAAACAGGGCAAGACAACAAAAGATTATGTAGGAGATCTTAGAGAGAGTGCAGGGATTTTATGAAGAGTGGATGAGAAAAGTATGGATGACATATTAGAGAGCATAGAGAATGTTCTAAGCAAGGGGGTTGTAACGGTGGCGGCCCATCCAAATTAATCTTTTCAAAAAATTGTTTAACCAAAATTCAGGCGCCAGGTATAAAATATACCAGTTACATGGAATAAAAAAAAAAAAAACTTTAAATCATGAGACAAACAGGAATGCAGTTCAGTTGAATATATTTTTCTGTCAAACAATCAGAAACTGCAATGCAATTTTACCACAAAGATCACACGTTCAACCAAAAGCAAAAAAAAACAGCATGGGAAAAATAAAAAACCAAAACAATTCAATATATTCCCGTCAGTCCTGGATAGTAATTACGGCAGTTTCACCGTTTCAGGTGTCCATGTTGCTCCACATTATCATCCCAAAAGGAGCCACAAAAATAATAATAAAAAAAAAAAAAACACAAGAAAGGGGAAAAAAAAGAAAACAAAAGAGCGAAGGAAATAATTGATTAAATAAACTCAACAGTTCCCAAGTTCATTAAAAAAAACAATATGCCAATCGGCAATAACGAAAGTAAGAACTTGAATGCGGGACTTTGTATTGTATGTGTGTGTGCGTGTTGTTGTGGTGAGTGTGTGTCTCTGTGGGTTGTTCTTTGGTGAGGCCTTCAAGAGAGTTTGAGAGTTTTCAGAGGACTTGTGTAGATATGGAATACCTGAGCTCTCTCTTCTGCAGGAAGACGACACGGTGTTGCTCTGCAGCTAGAGTTAGAATTAAGGCTTTGCTTTGTTTACACTCGACTCATTAACCACGGCAGATGCGAGTCGCGTCATCACTGAAGAGCTGGTACCGATTTTTCAGCACTCTTCTGCAGGGAAACAGCACGATCTTGCTCCGTAGCCAGGATTAGCAATAATCCGCTCGGTCGCACTTCAGTTTAGCCATGACAGATGCTGCGAGTTGTGTCACGGAAGAGCTGGAGCTGCTTCACCAGGTAAGTCCATTCCATTTCCTCCCTCGAACACTTCACATCCTCTCTACAAGTTGACGTCCTTTTTATAAGTTTACACTTAATTGGTTTCTCTCCAGATATGGGCACGGATGCTGGAAGGCTAAAAAGTGGAAAAAAGTCCAGGGAGTGATGGGATAGGTATAGAATGGTACAAAGTATACAAGGAAGGGGTGGCACCAATATTAGTAGTAGTAGTGTTTAAGGGGATAGAAAGAAAAGGGGTAGTGCAAAACAGAATCGTAGAAGGAGTGATAGCGTTAGTCTATAAGAAAGGGAATAGGTTAGATATTGAGAATTACAGACCAATTAGTCTACTCAATGTTGATTGCTAAAATTTTAGTCAATATTTTATAAACAGAGTGAAAAGAGTGATATTTTGGGGTATATATTGCAACCAACACAGAGTTATAGTAGGGACATAGCAGACACAATAGGGACAATTAGAGACGAGATAGAGTACATGAAACGAGATAAGGAAGGAGGAATAGTGTTAGGGATAAATTGGAACAAAGCATTCGATAGGGTAGAGCATAAATACTTATTTAGGGTATAAGAGAAGTTTGGTTTTGGGAGGAAAATGGTGGGATGGGTGAGGAAACTATATGAGGGGGCAAAGAGCTGTGTAAACATTTATGGAATGTTAACAGATGTTTGAAGTGGGGAGGTCAGTGAGACAGGGATGTCCCCTGTCTGCATTATTGTATGGCATTTCAGTAGAGCCTTTAGCCATTTTAATTAAAAAAAATAGGATAGTTGGGATTAAGTTGCCATATAGAGGGACATGTATAATAAACCAATATGCGGATGATACCACAATCACAGTGAGAGAAGGGAATAGTGTAAAAAGAGTTCTAGAGATAGTGGGACAGTACGGGAAGCCATCAGGGGCAAAAATAAATAAGGAGAAATCAGAATTGATGTATATAGGGGAGGTAGAGAGGGTAGATGTAGGGGTAAGAGTGGAGGAAAAATATTTGAAGGTTTTGGGTGTATATTTAGAGGTGGAAGGAAAAGAAGCAAGAGATACACTCATAATCCAGCACATTTTGTTCAGTTGACTTTTTGTCATTTACCATCCCGTCCTTCACTACTTTTAGTGGACCTCGTACTGTGTGACCAAAAACTAAGTCTGCAGGACTAAATCCTAGAGATTCTTGAGTTGCTTCATGAACTGCAAACAGTACAAATGGTACTCCCTCATCCCATTCGTTCCCAGAGCTTAGACAATACTTTCTCAACATCGACTTTAACGTCTGATGAAAATGCTCAATAGCACCCTGACTTTCAGGATGATATGTACTCGAGATTCGATGTGTGATGCACAAGGTTTTCAACACTTGTCTTAAAACATTAGAGAGAAAATTTGTCCCCTGATCTGTCTGCACGATTTTTGGCAACCCGAATGCAGAGAAAAATTTGAGCAAAGCATTAATAAACAACAGGTGCAGTTATTTTTCCTCAATGGAACAGCTTCCTTCGATTTTGGCAAGTGACAAACGCAATCCAAAATTATGTGTTTGAACGGTTTGCAAATGACAGGAATTGGAACTAACGGAGCTTGTGGAATATTTTGATTCGGCTTACCCATCACCTGACATTCATGTCAAGTATGGCAATATTGAGATAAATCTCTCTTCAAACCAGGCCAGAAGAAATGTTTGAGAATGCGGTTATAGGCTTTTGTCACACCCAAATGACCTGCTAACTCATGATCATGTGCCAAACTCAACACTTGTTTGCGGTAGGCAGTAGGCAAAATGATCTGGCACACAGGACGCCATTTCCTTAACAGCCCATTTTCAATCACGTATTCTACTAAACTGGTTTTATCAGATTCTGTACTTTCAGCAGCAGAAAAACATTTAGCAAGTGACACGTCTTCTCGTTGTGTGATCTTAATTGGTTCATGAGAAATAGGTTCAGCTAACAATTCAGACTCAGCAACAGCATCAACAGACTGTTTGTCCTGCCGAACATCTTCAGCGCCCTTTTGATTTGACCCTGAACATGACATAAAAGACATAAAAGAGTCATAAAAGATGACATAAAAGAGTCAGACAGAACAATGTCATCTCCAATTCTGTGTTTTTGCGCACGAGTAACTACGCTAGCAGCAAATACGTCTGGAAAATGATCAGAGATGTCATCCGCATGAATAAAACAGTCAGGTTTATCAACAACTTCCAGCACAGGTGACACTTTACCTCCTGCCAAATCATTTCCGAGAATGAATGCAACACCTTTGACAGGAAAGGAAGAACGTATCCCCACCTTAACAAAACCCGAAACTAAGTCACTCTGTAAGTGTATATGATGCAACGGTACCTTTATTACGCCCATTTCAATCCCTTGCACTAATACACTTGACCAGAAATCAAGAAATCAGAAATAACGTGCCCCACCTTGTGACAATAGAAACATTCTCGTGTTTCTTTATTTTGCGGTGAACTACTTTTAGTATGGTATTGGAATTTTAAGTTGAAGATGAATTCAGTGCTTTCTCTGGTCGGTCTGAAACAAACACACTCTTACGCGTTAACACGTACTCATCTGCAAGAATCGCGGCTTGTGACAACAACGTAACTTTTTGTTCATTCAGGTATGTGACTACTCGTTCTGACAAACAATTCTTAAAATCTTTTAAAAGCATTAGCTCTCTCAATTAACTTAAATCTTGCACACTGTTAGTAGACAACCGTTTATCAAAAAGAACTCCCTTCTCCCAGGCAATTCCACAAATGTTTGCTGAGCTACCTTCTTATGGTTCCTAAAACGCTGCCGATACGCTTCAGGTAACAATTCATATGCGCAAAGTACAGCTATCTTTACCACATCATGCAAGCTTTCCTCTAAAGATTTTCCAATGAGTCGACACTGTAGTAAAAGACATCAAACCTCTTTTGGCCAATGAAGTGCAGCAGCCACTCGCTCAAAAGCAGCGAAATGCGTGTCCACTTCAAATTCTCTAAAGTGAGGCACCAAAGCGATTTGCTTACTAATATCAAATGTAGCGGTCGAAATATCACTCACAGAATTTGCCGAATTTACTGCAGCAACAACAGGGCTAACAGGATTAAGCTGCACAGTTTGGTCAGAGACGGCCTTCGCTGACTCTAACTCGAGCTGTCACAGTTTTACCTGTGTCTCAGCCCGAGTTTCCAATTTACGGATCTCTAAGCATAACTTCATTTCAGCTTGGCACGTCTCAGCTCGCTCCTGCACTTCCATCAGAGATGGAGATAGTGGGTAGAAGGGCGGTAACACAGCCTTGGGCTCGGCCTCCGCCTCGGCATTCTCACCTGTTAACTTGTCACCTGTTAACTGTTCCCCACACTAGGCATACGCTTTTCCACAGCCGAAGTGTCAGCTTGCTCACTCTCCGCATCTGGAAATAAAAACACTTTTAATTCGACCAAACGTTTCAAAAATCTCATTCTTAATAATGCGCTTTAGACTGCCTCACCACAGGAATGCGATAGTGGTCAGCTATCTGCAACAACTCGTCTTTTCTACATCGCTCAAACGTTTGCAAATTTGGATTAGCGACAAATGATTGCAAATCAAAAGTACTCATTGTGTTCAATTATCACTATACAATTATCACTTCACAATGCACCAAACAATGCCATTTTCATTGCAGTTTCCCACACCTTACAAAAACACACACATACAACTATCATCCGAGATATTGGAAACAATATAATAGGGATCCCGTACGAGCCCCCAAATGTGTTACGTCCCTCATTAGTTAGATGTTATTTGTCTAGTAATATTAGACATAACAAAATAGTCACATGTGTGTGTAATGGCAGTAATGGGAAGGCAAAAGAAAAAGGACAAACAATAAACCAGCAACCTCGTTGCAAAGTTTTAATTGCATTAAATATAAGTGAAGTAATATAATAGTAAAGTAAGAGTAGATATTTACAATATATACAACATAAGAATAAGCAAACAACAAACAATCTGGAGAAGAGGAAGGAGCGAGAGAGTGGAGCTTAAATCAAAGAACTAAATATAATAGGAACTAAACTAACTAACACCAGAAAAAGCAGAAAGAAACATCTTCAGCATGCAGGACACTATAACGGTTTAACAAAACATACAAAATTAGCACCACTCTTTAATGCTAGTGTGTCTAATACATCTTGATATCTGCGTGTGTAAATGTAGGTTGCGACCTGCTTACCTGACTCGCAACCTCTCCAGCAGGGCTACATAGCTTTAAACCAGGACATGAGATGAAGGTTTCATGGGTCAGCTTTGAACCGGGACATGAGATGAAGGTTTCACAAGTACAGCGGTCATAAACAATCAGCATTTCAAATCAAGCATGTATCAAACACAAGAGCACAAACAAACACGTGCATGACCAACAAAGTAAGAGAAACTCATCCAACTGCAAGGTAATAAAAGCAGTGAACCCCCAGACACTGATCAGTCTTTCAGACTGGTCTCTCAAATGAGAAAACTGTCCTCATAGAGCGTGCCTTCTCTCCCCAGCCCCTTCTCTCCCCCCATTGAAGTTTTAAGCTGTTCATAAATCGCTCCGTAACCAGCGATTGGTGGTGCAATCCCTGACATCAGAACCTTACGCCAGCAGATTGACAGATGGATCGTCCAATCAGAAGTCACACCTAAAACGAAGTACACAGACACGCACACATATGCAGCAAAATGGGGGGAAAAAAATTACATAGCACAGCGTACGGACAAAGAACATGGACCGGCAAATGGCATGAGATGGGAAATGCAGAACCTGGACATGTGGTAGATATGACTGAAAGGAATATTAATGAAGGGAATCGAGAAAACAATAATGAAACATGGGCGATTGTGGTTTCAAGGAGAAAACAAGAAGGAAAAACAAATACAATCATCTCAAAGTACTGGAAATGAGAAAGAACTTGGAGAAAAAGGAAATGATTTATCTCAATGACAACAAATGATAAAGAAGCAAACAAACAAGGTATCAGTGAGAATATAAGAAAGAAGCAACATTAAATATGACTGTAAAAAATACAGAAAATATAACAATATTAATGATTATTAAAGCAATTGAAGAGAAAGTTGGAATTGGAAAGCTAATCGGATTAAGAAGAAAGACTAACAGTGATTTTGAAATGACTATGGAAACTGAGATGTACTGCGATTTGCTGTTGAATGGACTAATGATTAACGGACAAGAATGTGAGATAAGAAAGAATGGTCTTTCTTGAGACTGCCAAATTACATAGAAGATGAGGAGATCATTAAAAAACTGGTCGGTTGGGGTGTACCTCCCATTTTACCTCTAAGAAAGAGATATCATCCGGGGACAAAAATGGCAGATGGAACACGTTTTATGAAGGTGAAGTTTCCACAAGAAGTCACGTCCTTACATAATACAAGGTTCATGACAGAGGAAAGAGTGCAGTACTTCAGAGTAATTCATGACAATCAACTGAAGACATGTAGGATTTGGTCAAGTCCGGAGCATGAAAAAAAGGACTCAGTTTATATGCAGGAACTGTCTTGGGCAGGGGCACTATGCACGGGATTGTAAAGTTCCGCGGTGCCAAGGCTGCGATAAGGCCATTTTAAGATGCAGATGCGAGATGGACGACCGGGAAAATGAGGACACAGGAATGGAAATACAAGAGGTGAGATGGGAGTTACAACAATTGAAAGTTTAAATGACTCACAATGGCAGACTCAAGGAGAGGAAGATAAAGATGAAGAAGAGGAGAACACCAACATATATAAGATTGAGGAAAAGAATGAGGATGGAGAACATGGAATATAAACTTGACTGAAAAGGGGCTTTCTAAGGAACAGGATGATGTAGACACTAGCGCAGTGGACTGCAAAAAAGGACAAGAAAAGGAAAAGACTGAGGATAAGGGAATAAGGACAAAGTCTGAGGTAAGACAAGCAGAAAATGGGGGGAAGATTTATGGAATGGAAAACAAGGAAAAGAAAGACTGAATAGAACTTTAAACTTTAAACTTGAAGGGGAAGGTTTTAATATAGAATGTTTTAATGGTTTCTAAACTTTGGTATGCTTTATATGTATCTGAAATGCCTTTATGGACAGAACAGAGGTTGAAGAAATGTTTTCTTGACTTTTTATGGGAAGGGAAACCAGCGAGGATTGCACACAACACGATTTTAGGGACAGGAAAAGGGGGGCTTAGGATTAATGGATGTGGAACAATGAAAAAATGCTATGAGAGTGAAAATTGTTAAAATATAATATATAAATTGGTTAAATATTTGACTGTGGAGTGGGATGAAAATGGAATGGAATGGAATGGAACAGAGTGGTGATGTTTGGTTGGGAAAAGAAGTGTCTAAACAAAACGTTTATAAATCTGTGGGTAATGTTGAGGAAAAGTGCAATATGGGAGAGAAGAATTGTGGCGAAATAAGAAAAACTTGTGTTGGATGTTTGGACTGTTTAAAAGAAAAACAAATGTAGATGAAAAGACTATATTTTAAATGTGCAAATATGTTGGATGCTTTTTATCATGTTTTTATGCCACAAGTTTGTTGTGTTTTAAAAGATCTAATGTGGAAGCTGCCGGGGAGTGAAGGAGATTTCTGAATTATTTATGTAAATGTATGATGTAAGTATGATGTAAAAACTGTAATTTTTATTGTATTGTATTTTATTGATTGAAAGTTCTTAATTAAAAAAAAGAAAAGAAAAAAAAAGCATGCCCGATCTCATCTGATCTTTGAGGCTAAGCAGGGTTGGGCCTGGTTAGTACTTAGATGGGAGACCACCTGGTAATACCCGCTGCTGTAAGCTTTGTTTTTTTTGTTTTGTTTTGTTTTGTTTTGTTTATTTAAAAAGTGTCTGAATGTCTCAAATAGCCCACTCTTTGCTGCAGATTTCGCTTACAAGCATACCACTCTTAGAGCGATAGTGAGCATTCAGAAAGGGTGTGACTGCTATAGGGAAAGACAATCTCCCTTAACTTTCAGTTTTTGTGTTTTGTGGGAGTGGAAAATACATTTTGTTAAGTACGTTTATTTATTGTGAACCATAACCAGCAGCCTTGTGCTGTCTGGGAAGTGGTTTTGTTTGGTTTTTTTCATTAGTATGAGTGATACGGATGGACTACACAGCATGAACCTGGAAATGGCTGCAGAAACAGAGATAGCAAAAGAACAAAGGACTGAGATAAGACAACGAGAAAAGATCGCAAGTAACACAAAGAGACTATGCAAGAAGGAAGCAACAATAATAATTGATGTGAGTGAAGCAAGAAATGGCAATGCAGAGTACATCATTAAAGGTGCCCTAGAACCCTTTTTCACAAGATGTAATACAAGTCTAAGGTGTCCCCTGAATGTGTCTGTGAAGGTTTAGCTCAAAATACCCCATAGATTTTTTATTATTACATTTTTCAACTGTGTCCCCTTTAAATGCTCACAACTCTATAATACATTACATACATTGCATAAAGTTCACACAGCTAATATAACCCTCAAAATGGATCTTTACAAAGTGTTCGTCATGCAGCATATCAGATCAGGTAAGTAAAGTATTTATTTGGATGTTTACATCCGATTCTGAATGAGTTTGATAGTATCCGATGCTGCGGCTAACGGAGTTAAAGCTAACATTACACACTGTTGGAGAGATTTATAAAGAATGAAGTTGTGTTTATGAATTATACAGACTGCAAGTGTTTAATAATGAAAATAATGACATGGCTCTGGTCTCTGTGAATACAGTAAGAAACAATGGTAACTTTAACCACATATAACAGTACATTAGCAACATGCTAACAAAACATTTAGAAAGACAATTTACAACTATCCTAAAAATATCATGATATCATGGATCATGTCATTTATTATTGCTCCTTCTGCCATTTTTCGCTATTGTCCTTGCTTGCTTACCTGCATAAAGTCTGTTGATTCAGCTGTGCTGCTCCAGACATTAATACTAGCTTGTCTAATGCCTTGAACATGGGCTGGCATATGCAAAGGTTGGGGGCGTATATATTAATGATCCCGACTGTTGCGTCACAGTCAGTGTTATGTTGAGATTTGCCTCTTCTTCAGAGGTCTTTTGCACAAATCAAATTTACATAAGAAGGAGGAACGAATGGTGTTTGAGACTCACTGTATGTCATTTCCATGTACAGAACTCTAATTATTTAACTATGCCGAGGTAAATTCAATTTTCAATTCTAGGGCAACTTTAAGGCAATAACAAACAAAATCGGAGTGAGAGGAATTTTGGCAGTCCACCCAAAACAACAAACAATACGAGGTAACAATGGAAAATGAGGATTTTTATGACAAGCTGTTAAATGGACTGGACATTAATGGACAATTATGTGAAGTGAAGAAGTTGGAGGACAGGGAATTTGTATTGTCATTTATGCATTTGCCTGTTTATCTGGAGGACGGAGACATCATTGACAAACTGGAGGCATGTGGAGTTGTCCCTGTCTCAGCAATGAAGAGGAGATGCTATCCAGGGGGCGTATTACAGAAAATGTTTCATGGCTCTCGCCCGCCCTGCTCGTCACAGTTAAAGCCTGTTTTATTCAGCAAGTTTATCATTATTCCTTATCTCACAAAGATAAGGAAATATTTTATCATTAAATTGAGTTAGGATGCTAATATCCGTTACCAAACAGATAAGATAGGATTCTCAAGTTAAGATCTTTCTGTAATATACCCCCAGGAACAGAAATTGAAGATGGAACAAGGTTCAAAGTTAAATTCCCAGGAGAGGTGGCATTGCCCCATACAGCACACAGTTTGAGACAGCAGAGGGAACTCATTACTTCTGGGTGATACACAATAGGCAGGTTAAAACTTGCCGGTTGTGTTTGAGTCTGAAGCACGTCCTTAAAGACTGTCCAGATTTTAAGTGTTATAAATGTGAGGAGCATGGTCACTTTGCACGGGAGTGAATGAAGTAAAACTAGCATGTGATGAAAGAAAAAAGAACCAAATGGAGACACATAAAGACAAGGGACTGGGAATAATGCCACGGAGCAAATCTCAGAAGGTAACACTTAATTTAGAACTGGCAAAAAGAAAAAGACTAAAAAAATTAGATAATCGGTTTGAGTTTTATGTGTTGGAACGCAAGAGGATTAATGAACTTGAACAAACTAAAAATGTAAAGAAGACACTATTCAAATCAAAAAGATATGGAATGGTGAAATATTTTATAGTAATGCAGATGGGAGGATAGGAAGGGGAGTGGCAATTTGAATAAGACTTTAACGTGAAAGAAATATATAATGATGGGAAAGGAAAATGGATAACACTTTACAATAACAGTACATGAATAATCGTGAACTAATACCTGAATTAATAGTTACCTCAACATGAACTCATGATTAGTTAAGATATGAACTAATCATGAACTAATGAAGAGTGATCCTTAACTTCGACCGTCATAAGGAAATAAAGGATTTATTGCATAAGGATTCATGCATGAAAACAGCAGCCTTAACTACGCGTTAATACATGTTTGATAATCAGTGCATTAATTAACATTTAGGGGTAAACTAAATAAATCAGGCTCCATAAGAGTAAACAAGAAGTACTCTGAATTTGAATTAAAGGGCATATTGCAGGTTAGAGCTTCACTGATTCAATGTATAGAAAAATAATGTATTAAATAGATTTTCTTGAAAAAACACGTATAAATACGCTACATAGGCTTCTGGAGTCGTTTTTTGTGAGAGAATTTTACTTCCGCATCTGAAAAATGCCAAATCGGAAGTGATGTAACTCAAGGGAGCGCGATCAATATAAACAATAGGAAAAAAACAAACAAAAAAACAATAGGAAAACAATGGATCGCAATGAGTTCAATTTCCTCAGTTCGGACGCTCGTATCACAAACCACAGCCATACAATTAGCCTGATATGTGTTTAAGAGAGCAGGGACAGGCCAGGATTAGACAAAATAACGGTCAAAAGAGAAAAATTGAGCTGTTGTGTGAGGAGAAGCAGTGGAGAACAGGGCAGCGACCGATGTCAGCTTAGCTAAAGATATGTGCTCAGATCACAATATTGTACAGATTATTATCATGAATCAAGCAATAGCAAAGCTATTGGTCATCTAGGAGTAACGTTATTGATTACTAATAACAGAATCTATTAAACCTTGATCAGGCCTATGTCATACGCGTTAATATCCGTCCACACTAAAGTTACGTGATATAGTGGTTTCTCATCACGACTGATTTGGTAGTTAGCAAATGAAATAATAAAATAATAATTATAAAGATTTACGGTGCACAATTCACGTGTTCATCAAGCTGCATCTCTGACGGATCCGTGATCATGTCTCCCGCTGGCAGCCGAACGTAGTAGTTTATGTGTTTCATGTAATGTTATCCTTTATTCATTAACACATGTTATGAGTTTATTCCGTGCCCATTCACTGATAGTGTGAGGATGTATATGACGCCATGATTATGTAGTTGTGTGAACTTGAATGTATACGTTTACAGTTATACATGGCATGAATGAAATTGGAGTATTTACATTACCAGCACATAATTCCAAACTGTTTTGTGTAAGTGTGAGACTGTATGCATGTGTACATAATTTGTATTCATCAGTGTTGAAATTGATTCAAGTAAAAACGGTGAAGAAGCATTGCGTGTAAGTTTATTCATTTAATATCATTATTTACAGTAGTATTACAATGTTGAACTCCATCATATCGCCAGGATGATAATCCTCCGGTCTATAATGAACGCGTTTTTCGAAGCAGATGCAGAAGTGAAGTCCGTCTCTTCACCTGCACAAAACACACCCCGGCACGGAAGATAGCAGCGTCCTTTTTCTTGTTATTAAACCTCTGGACTCGATGTCCTGACAGGCTGGAGTTTGTGCAACCTCCACAAACACAATAATTTACCATGACGATGATAAATAGAATACAAAAACTACAGAAAACACACTAATTCACGACCGCTGTCACTGAATACAAGCCTACTCTGCGCTGAGTCAACACAGAGCTCGGCCTTGACTGACGTAAAATGACGCGACGCTGAAAAAAAGCAGTTTTTACAGAGACCGTCACTTTATCTACTAAATTCATGCCCTTATGTCCTGCAAAACATTTTTAAACCCTGCAGTACCTTTTTATATGGTATTTTTGTACAAGGTTTTATATTCATCTTGAAAAAAATGTTTAACCTGCAATATGCACTTTAAACGTGATTTAATACTGTCATAATTTACACTGTAATATCAATCTGCCATCTGCAGCTTTGTGACAAATAATTGGAATGGCACACGATTATTTAGCCATTAATTACATAGATCTGTCTAATCAAATGTGGAAAATAGACTAACTACCACTAATAAATTTAATTTGATCTAAACCGTTTTCTGAATTTTCATTTTCATCATGAAGTTCATTTATATTTAGTCATAGCTAAATAGTCATAGTTTATTCCCAGAACTAAAGTATGTAGGGTTTGTTTCTGGCGGGACACTCATTAGTGGCGCACGCTAGGTGTTCTCTTGGTGCATTTGTTGTGTTGCTGGCATTTTAAACTAATAAATGTTGACTGCTTTGGTAAACCGAATTAATAATTAAAAACATATTTACATGTATGTTTTATTGGGATTTTCAGGAGGTTATGTGCAGTTATTAACTGAAGTTGTATTTTTGTCGTTTAAATGTATATGCTTTGATTAGCATTAGCTTGTGGATGCGCGCAATTTTACATGTAAATGTGCCTTATGTGTGTCTTTGCAGGTATGTTTATGGCTTGCTTTCAAGTCCATATATGTTTTTTTGTACCGGGGTTTAAAGGAATAAGGATGGCACTCTTAGTGTTTATTCATATATTAGTTAATGATTTGTAAGTGCATTGTGTCATGACTTTACTTGAGGGGGCACAATCATAATTAACTCATTATTAACTAACCATATACTAACATTAACTAATGGTTTGTTAATGTATACTTATGTCATGACTTTACTTGAGGGGGCACAATCATAACTAATTCACTGTTAACTACTTACCAAATTCAGCTCATGATTATCATTAACCTACTATCAAATACACATGTACTAACACAACTATATAAGTATTCAGCCCAGTTAAGTTTTCAAATGAGAATGGAGGTACAGTATGATCATGGCCTGCGTCTGGATGGAGAGTGAACTTCTGAGTCTGATCCCAGCAAACGCTCCCTGACCTTAGTTCATGTTTCCTGTTTGGTTATTTTTTTGGAAACCGATTCCCCAGGAACTGTTGTAAGTCACAGTAGTTTAGTTTGGTTGGAAAGAATGTCACAAAACATATTAAGACCTTTTAAGATAAATTATTAGTGTATTTAGTATTTTATATGTTTGATAAGGAGGATCAGTGAAAATGACAAACTAATCCTGTGCCTTTCAGTAATGTTTATAATGAAGCTGCTGATGTCAGTAGTTTAAATTCTGACAATAATAAATTATTTCAATTTATTTCAAAGTCCAAATATTTATTATTCCTTCTTATAGAGACTGTTTGATTTAGTTTACCCTAAATGTTAATTAATGCATTAATTATGAAAAATATATTAAGGCTTCTGTTTTCATGCATGAATCCTCATGACTCCTGTCGTAGTTAAGTATCACTCTTCATTAGTTTATGATTAGTTCATATCTTAACTAATCTTGAGATCATGTTGAAGTAACTATTAATTCAGGTATTAGTTCATGATTATTCATGTACTGTTATTGTAAAATGTAATGCAATTGAAATGAGACAAGAAGAAAAATACATTTATTTTAATGAATGTTCATGCACCAACAGAAGAGAAAGAAAAAAAAACATTTTTTTCAAAATATTAGGAGGTATAATAATATAAATGGAAGTCATAAGTAATAATAGTTGGGGATTTTAACACTGTGTTTAGTAAAAGAGATATGGCAGAAGGAATAGTTTTTAAATCGGACGTGGGGAGAAAAGAACTGATATCTTTAATGGATGAAAAAACTATGGCTGATGTGTGGAGGGAGAGAAATGAAAACCAAAGAGAATTTACTAGGAGAAGTTTGGTTGGTAATTTTGTGTCAAACAAGAATAGATTTGATCATAAGTAAAAGAGATATAGATTATTTTATAAGAATACTAGTTTTAGTGATCATAAGATGATAATGTGGAAAGTAGATTTTAACAAGGAAGATAAAGGACCAGGGGTGTGGATTCTAAATTCTGACCTTTTAAAATGATGATCATTACAAAATGGGAATATATACGATTTAATGGAAAATGAAAAGAAGAATGGCATGTAAACGAATATGGTGGGGAAAATAATTTTTCAATGAAATATTGTAAAGATATAAGAAAAGCTAAAAGAGCCAAACAAAAGAGAATTAGAGATGAGTTAGGAACAGAAACAAAGAAAAAAGAAATGGATATTGCAACCTAGTCACATTAATAGACGTACTTGTTGCCACTTTTTTTTTTTTTTTTGCGTCTCCTTGAAAAATATTATGTTATGATCTCAAAATGCTTTTTTTACGATTTGTAAACTAATACATTTTGGACTTGGCATCGCTTAACCAGCTCCATTTGTTTCGCTTTTCAATCATGACAAGTTTGCTCGGTAACTCAGCCGATACGGAGTTGTACTTAGGATGCAGAAGCCTTGAGTACGAATCCCGTGAAAGACGAGAGATCAAAACAAGCTAAAATGGCATGATTACGAATGCATTTTATGTCACATTTGCTTTGGTTAACACTATTGTGTAGGTTTAGGTGTAGTGTTGGTGGTACATTATTTTTAAATGTAACGGAGCATTAGCGCCAATCACCGGATATTTCAAATCATAACTGTGGTGATACATATAAAACCAGCGTAATATAAACATTCACCTTCATCTGTTTCGGAAAAAAAAAAAAAACTGAACACGCTTTTAGCGCCACTCAGTGGACATTTCACACCAAAACTGTCACGAAACGTACAGGGCCCTACGTATTTTCAGAAATAAGGAAGAAAGTATTATTTTAAGGAAATAAAGGAAGAAGAGATAATACAAGCGATAGAAAGTCTAAAAATGAAAAAGAGTACAGGAATAGATGGAATAGTGAATGAATTTTATAAAATTTTTAAAGAAGAAATAAGATCTTAAAATAAGTTTATGATGAAATATTTAAGAAAAATGAGCTAGACCAATGAATGAGTATAGGATTAATGAAGATATATAAAAGAAAAGGTGATAAAAAGTGTTTAAAGAACTAGGCCAATCACAATGCTGAATGCTGATTTAAAGATTTTAGCTAAGATTTTATCTAATAGATTGAAGAATGTTTTACCAAGAATAATTGAGACAAACCAAGCATATGTAAGTTAAATGAAGATGATAAAAATATGTGTGAGAGAGATATAAGTATTGAAGAAATAAAAGAAGCAATAAAAAACAAAATCGAACAAAAGTCCAAGATCAGATGGGTTATCGCATGAGTTTTACAAGAGATTCACAGAGATTGTAGCACCAATTTTGTGGAAACTATTTAGAAGTATGGAAGAAAGAGGGGAAGTGCCAGAATCAATGGGTTTAGGTGTTATTACTATTTTGTATAAAAATAAAGGCTGTCCACTCAGATTGGAAAACTGCAGGCCGTTGAGTCTCTTAAACAGATTATAAAATCTTGACAAAAGTATTGGCTATTAGAATACATACAGCATACAGTAGAGATATCGGGTAGAGATATCAGAGACACAATCTGTACAGTAAGAGATGTATTGGATAGTATGGGAAAGGGGGACTGATTTTATGTATGGATTTAAATAAGGCATTTGGTAGAGTGGAGCAAAGCTTTATAGAGCAAGCAATGAGAAAGTTAAAAGCGATAAGGAAATAAGATGAATCCAAATTCCATATGGGGGAATGAGTGTAGTTCATCAGTATGCAGAATACACAACATTTACAGTTAGAGACATGGATAGCATAAATAGAATAATGAAACGTATGGAAACATATGGAAAAGCATCAGGTGCAAAAATAAACATTGATAAATCAGAAATAATGAGTATGGGAGGAGTGGAAATAGAAGGACAAGATATTCCTTTTTAAAATAACGATAGAATATACAAAGATTTTAGATGTGAACATCGGAGTAAGCGTAAGAGGCTAGAGATGTCACATGGACTGAAATTTGAAATAAAATAAAACAAGAATTGCAGTTTTGGTGATTAAGGGATTAAAAGGTGCCCTAGAATTGAAAATACCATTGTTTCCTCCTTCTTATGTAAATTTGATTTTTGCAAAAGACCTCTGAAGAACAGGCAAATCTCAACATAACACAGACTGTGACGCAACAGTCGGGATCATTAATATGTACGCCCCCAAATTTTGCATTTGCCAGCCCATGATCAAGGCATTAGATAAGCCAGTATTAACGTCTGGAGCTGCACAGCCGAATCAACAGACTTTATGCAGGTAAGCAAGCAAGGACAATAGCGAAAAATGGCAGATGGAGCAATAATAACTGACATTATTCATGATATCATGATATTTTTAGTGATAGCATCATTTTTAGTGACATGCATTAGCATGTTGCTAATGTACTATTAAATGTGGTTAAAGTTACCATTGTTTCTTACTGTATTCACGGAGACCAAAGCCATGTCGTTATTTTCATTATTAAACACTTGCAGTCTCTATAATTCATAAACACAACTTCATTCTTTATAAATCTCTCCAACAGTGTGCAATGTTAGCTTTAGCCACGGAGCATACTATCAAATTCATTCAAGATCAAAATGTAAACATCCAAATAAATACTATACTTACATGATCTGATATGCTGCATGACGAACACTTTGTAAAGATCCATTTTGAGGGTTATATTAGCTGTGTGAACTGTTTATGCAATGTATTATAGAGTTGCGAGCTTGGGGGTGGGGAGCGCGAGCATTTAAAGGGGAAACGCACTGAAACGGCGCATTTTTAATTATGCCCCAAAATAGGCAGTTAAAAAATTGAATAATAAAAAATCTATGGGGAATTTTGAGCTGGAACTTCACAGACACATTCAGGGGACACCTTAGACTTATATGACATCTTGTGAAAAAGGGTTCTAGGGCACCTTTAAGATTAAGAGGGAAGGTATTTGTAGTTAATTCATTATTGCTTACCAAATGTATTTTTTTGTGGGGAGGGCAAGGAGTTAAAATATCAACAAAAACATTAATAGCAGATTACAAGGAGGGTGGTTTGAAGCTGGTTGATTTAGAGGTTAAAAGAAAAGCAGTATGTATATTGTGAAAAATGAAAAGATGAGTATTTGTCTGAGATATTTGTGAAAATGATATATAAGATAATGCTGAAAAAAGAAATTAAATTGCTTGCATCAGAGGCTGTATGGCCAAAACTATTCTCAGATTTGAATGTGAAGAGAATTTGGAAAAATTTAAGTGTGAAATATAATGGTCTGGATTGTGAGAACTTAGATTTTAAACTTAGTCATAATAGGATATATACAAAGGTGGAAATACATCAAATTAATAAAAATGTGAATAGAGAGTGTGCCATATGTGAGACAGAGCCAGAAACATTGATGCATATATTTTTTTGAATGTAAAGATCTGGACACTGTAAGCTTTTTGTTTTACTTCACTACTGTGTTAATATTTTAAATAGCCCACTCTTGGCTGCAGATTTCGCTTACGGCCATACCACTCTGAGCACGCTGATCTCGTCTTATCTTGGAAGCTAAGCAGGGTCGGGCCTGGTAAGTACTTGGATGGGAGACCCCCTGGAAATACCAGGTGCTGTAAGCTTTTTGTTTCACTTCACTATTGTGCTAACATTTTAAATAGCCCACTCTTTGCTGCAGATTTCGCTTACGGCCATACAACTCTGAGCACGCTGTTGAGTGAACAGGAAGTGACGTGGCAGTTTGCAGTTTAGCAATTGGATAGAGGCACACCATTATTTTATATTTGTTTTTTGTTTTGTTTAAACAAAGAAACTTGAGTTGAGTTATGTTTATTCTTTATTTTGCTTTTTTTATTTTGTTGAGTTCTATTCACTTCCCAGCAGCTGCTTGCTGTCTGGGGAGTATTTTTGTTTAAATAATGGACGGATTACAAGGCAAAGACATGGATATGGCAGGGAAAAAAACGAGGGCTACTGGACAAATGAACGAATAAAAGACAACGATTTGGACACTCACGAATGGATTATAATAAGATTTATTCAAAGGAGGCTACAATGATTGTGGATTTAACAGAATTGAGAGATTGAGGGCTGAAGTTATAATCAAAGCAGTGAATGAAAAAGTTGGAGGAGGGAAGATTCTGGCAGTGAGACCGAGACATGGAAAGGAATATGAAATTACACTATCGAACACAGATGTATGGTAGGACTTGAAGGAACAGCTGATGATTAAAGGAAAACTGTGAGAGATAAGAAAATTACAAACGAGAGAGTATGTGGTTTAATTCATACATTTGCCGGCCTACATTGACGACTCTGATATTTTAGAAAAATTACACAATTGGGGAGTAACACCTGCATCGGAGATCAAAAGAAGAATGTATCCGGGCACAGACAATGTGGATGGTACAAGGTACCTAAGGGTGAAATTCCCAAAGGAGGTAATATACTTGCCATACAGCACAAAATTTGACACAGAGGAAGGATCCCAGTACTTCTGGATCATGCATGATTATCAGGTTAAAACCTGTCGATTGTGCATGAATCCATGACATGTGTTTAAGGATTGCCCAGAGTTCAAGTGCTTTCAGTGCGATGAACAGGGACATTTTGCAAGGGACTGTGATGCTGTTAAGTGCCTGGATTGCAAAAAGGTGATGGTAAGATGTGAGTGTTCCGATCTCCTCTGTTCTCAGAAGCTAAGCAGGGACGGGCCTGGTTAGTATTTGGAAGGGAGACCGCCTGGGAACACCAGGTGCTGTAAGCTTTTTGTTTTACTTGACTATTGTGGTAATATTATAAATAGCCCACTCTTGGCTGCAGACGAAAACTGGAGGGATGGGGAGTTGATACCATGACTAAAATTAAAAGAAGATGCTACCCGGGCACTGGTGTTGAAGACGGAACAAGGTTCCTAAAGGTCCGGTTCCCCAAGGAAATGGCATCCTTGCCATTATAGCACAAGGCTAGAGACAGCCGAAGGGCCACAGTACTTCCGGGTGATTCACAGCCATCAAGTGATCACTTATAGCCTGTGCATGAGCCAGGATCACCTGCTGAAGGACTGCCCAAACTTCACATGCTATAAATGCGAGGAAAGGGGACACTCAATAGACAGAAATGGAGATATCGAACAGTTTTAATACTTTTCTGGAGGACGTGGAGAGAGATGGACAAGGAAGGATGGATTAAAATAAAGAAAAGGACAGTGAGGAAGAAATAAAGATGGACAACATACACAAAGAGGGGAGAGGACAAAAAAGAAGGAGAGCATTGAAGGTAAAACCAAATTTGGAAGGTGCAAGAAAAAAGATTATGACAAAAGTTAACAAATATGATGTATTAAGGGGCCTGGAGGGAGACAATGGTGAATAATGGTTTTTAAGTATTTATTTTTCTTTCTTTTAATGGTTTTAAGTTGTGTTACTTTTAACGTAAGGGGACTGTTGGACATGGGAAAATTTGGAAATGTAAAAGGGAAGATATTTCACCACAAGAAACGAACTGGAGAGAGATGGAGGGTGGAGGTATTTTATATAATAATGGAGATGGGAGGTTTAGGAGAGGTGCGGCTTTTTTAATGAAGGATGATGTTTTTAAAGTGAGTAAAATTGTGTATAAAGGCAAGATGGGGAAATGTATGGTAGTTCAGACAAAATATGAAGGAATTTTTTTTTTTAATATTGTTTTTATTTGGGCATTAAGACAACATAGACAATGACAAGAAAGAGGGAGAAAAAAAACAAACAAAAAACATTTTGAATGATTTTACAACCTTGAATTACATCAGTTCCTTCAGTTTTATACATATTTCCTATAATGTTATACATTTCTAGGTCAGTGTACAAGGGCAATATGGTGATCATGTGAATAATAAATGGGTCAAACCTTTAAACTGTTATCCTTGACATTTGATAGATGTTTAAGAAAGGGTTCCCAGGTGGTCTCAAAGCCAGCAATATTACCAGAGAGTATGTGTCCGAGTCTCTCCAAATGTAAAGTAGTGGAAAGTTCAGAGAGCCAAGATTTAAAAAGTGGTTTTGATGCCTTTTTCCATAGACAAATGATGATTTTTTTTTTTTAGCTACCACCATTCCATATTGGACAGCTTTTCGAATTTGATGGCCTATGCCATGAAGAGAGTCAGACCAGCCGAAAACAGCAATTGCTGGGTCAGGAGAGAGATTGAGGGGTAGAATTTGTTAAGCTTAATCCTAGAATAATGAAGCTTATGTACTACTTTATATTGAATTAGTTGGTGCCTTGAATTAATAGAACATGTATTTATGACCTTGATAGACTCTAACCAGTCCTCGTCAGTTATCTGAATACCTAAATCCTTTTCCCAGGAATCTTTCAGATGTAAAGCAGATATGTTGAGCTGACTAGTGAAGACATCCATAAAACAGGAAATCAAATTAGAGGCATCAGGAGAGGCAGAAAGTAAATTATATATCTCATTTTCGTCTGTGAGTAGTGTAGGTATCTAAAAAAATGTGATGGTGGAAGATTGTATTTCTTTTTGAGCTGGGAAAATGTGGCAAATTTACCATCCACGTATAAGTCTCTCACGGTGATCATTCCTTTACTGGACCAGACCGAAAATGTGGAGTCTGTAAGTGATGGCTTAAAGGCATGATTGCAAGCAATAGGACATGAGGAGCAGTAGGAGGCAACTTAAATGCTTTCCGGACCTGACACCATACTTTAAAAGAGCTGCAAAGTATGAAGTTTGTGCTGGCCACTGTTATGAGTGACGCAGGTGCCGCAAAAAGCAGAGAGGAAAGAGAGTGGTTTGTAACATTCTGTTCAATGGCAAGCCAAGAAGGAATGTCACCTACAGGCCCTGCAAGGTGAGATTTTTTCCAATATGATAAGGCTCTGCAGTTTGCAGCCCAATAATAATGCTGGAAGTTTGGAAAGCCTAATCCGCCCAGTGACCTTGGTTTACATACATGTAGTTTAGAAATACGATGTGCTTTAAAGCCCCACACAAATGGCAATATAGTCGAATCCAAAGCTTTAAAAAAACTTTTGGGCAGGGAAACTGGCAGGTTTTGAAAAAGGTACAGAAATCTGGGCAATGTCACCATCTTGATTGCGTTCACGCGCCCTACCATGGACAGTGGGAAGGTCTTTCTATATTAAGTTTCAAGCTCTCTAGCATATTTAAGGCGAGACACTACAGGTGAATAGGGATTTTTTTTTTAAATTAGAAGATATCACAGTGAAACTTCTCCAGTTTATTACTGGCATAAACATAAGAAAAAAGAGTATTACACGTTGTGTGTAAATTTATGTTTTAATATGCAAATGAGGCCTTATATACTTATATTGCTCATTTGTATACATTTCCAAAAACAAAATCTGGAAATTGAAAAGGTCCAGGTTTAAAATTCTTGGTTCTATTTGTTGACATATTAGATGAAAGGGCTTTTACAGAGGGGATTCTTATTTTGTGCTTTAGTAAATTAGAGAATACTGACAATAGCCTTAAAAAATCTATTTTCGCCATGTTTTTTGAGTAACACCTATAGGACCTATAACACAGGATAGGAATGATATATCAACAAATCCCTCTGTAAAAGCCTTCAGAATATAGTTATGTATATGTCTGGAAAAGTTGGTGCTTGTAGGTGCTACTGAAGTGGATATATCTGACTCTGAATGTGAGAAAAAAACTCATTTTGAGAAAACGGCCTTTAAAGTTTTATATTGTATAATTTCATACATTTCTATTGAAACCCCCAACCTACAAACAAAATATATATTTACTTTATTAATATCAGTATTATGTAATATTTAAAACACATGTAAATTGATAAATCAATAAATTATTAATAACAATAGCCTTAAGCTGAAGAGAACAACTGTTTGTCTATGAACATGTTTGTCTATGAACATAGAAGTTTGTAAGTGTTTATTGAAGTATGCAACAGAATTTAACTAACTGGCTAACAAAGCAAAAATGCATTGGTCTTTGTTTAACGTTACATCCTTGATGCAACCAAAAAAAAATAGCAACAGAACTATACATTTAAAAGACATGTACAAACAATAAAACATACTTACAGTTTGGAACCAATAAACAGCAGCTTCTGCTTTTAAAGTGGGAACTGCTTCCTTCAGTAATAGCCTTTGTGCAACTCCAGCATTGAACTCGTGCAGATTCTGGAAGCTGTCTTCAGCGCCTTATCCAGTGCAGACAATATCACTGATTACTGTATTATAATGGGCTCTATTATCTTTTGACGCGTCGCTCATGTCCAGTGTACACAACTCTTCCGCTTCCATTATGCTGCGCGACATGGCCTCGCCCACTTTGTTGCGTGTTCCCGGGGGCGTGTTGTGCAGGGTTTATGATGTCACCAACCCGGGAAGAAGCTTGTTGTCCAAACTGGTCGTTTTTGCTTTGCAGATACTGTTTATGCTCAAGCAGCAACATTACACTCTAACTAAAGTTAAAAAAGTGAAATCGCAATGAACCACCCCTTTAAAGGTCGAAAACATTACTTGCAGAACCCTCATTTTTAAATCATAATATTAAAAGCAAAGACACATGTTTTATAAGAATTGGTTTAATTCAGATTTTAGACAAGTGAAGGACATTTTATATGAAGTAAAACCTGGATTTTTAGCAATTAAAGACATACTGGATGATAATGAAGATATAGAAAACTTTTCAATAATTGAAGAGCAATATACAAAACTAAAAGAAGTGCCAGCAGACTGGATAAAAAGTATTGAGAGGAATGAAAAAGAGGATGGAAAACCAGAAGTGTTCTTAAAAATAACATATGAAAAGGTTACTTTTAATGCTTGTCCTATTAAGATGTTTTGTAATTGTTTATGTAAGCCTGTGTTTGTGAAACCTAAAGCTATTGAATATTGGGGAAAGAAGTTTGATCATTTTGATGCATCAAACATATGGAAAAATGTGGGAGTGAAATTTAAGAGTCCAACTTTAGAAAATTAGATTTTAATTTCTACTTTGTTGAAGTAATTTCTACTTTGTTGAACTTTCTTTTGCAAATACATTTTACTCAAACAATATAACACTGAATTAAACCATGCTTTTGAAGTGTATGCTTTACTTAGAAATATCTAAGTAAATAATACAATAGAAAAAACACAGCACCTGAACACAGAGACCTCAGTACTTGGTACACAATACACAATACACAATGACGGTAACATTCGATGGATCGTTTTGAGTGTGAATATGCCATTTTGAGTAACTCCAAATATCACAAAATGGCAAGTTACTAAATATAACCACAAAAGCAATGATAAAACAGTGTAAAAACTGCTGAAAAACAGCAAAAAAATCAACCTCATTAATTATTCAAGGACCAGTGCATGATGGGAACACCAGTATCAGAAAAGTTGAGTAGTTTTACTTAATTTTATACTGTTGATATTTACGCTTTAAATTTCTACAAGCTTAATTTGAGTACTAATATAGAATTTACTTAGTTTTTTTAATTCTTGCTTGAACTATAACTGTTTCATGTAAAAAATTACATTTGTTTTTTTTTCTGTAGTATTTACTTCACCATAAAATATTTTTTTTACAGTGTGTGCTCTATTTGTTTTAAAATTGTAAATTGTTGGATGATTTTATGAAAATGTTAAAAAAAAAAGAGGGTACATGACTTTTATTCGATGAAAAGTTAATTTTGGAAGAATGGGAAACATTGCTTTTATATGCTCTTAACTTAATGTTAACAGTAGCTAGATTTGCAAAATGGAGAAGGAACATTATGAAACAAAAAGAAAAAAGAACTTCCAATAATTGTACTTTATAAGCAGATTCTGAGTGATGAAGTGAAAGTTTTATATGATTATTTTAACATGAAGGGGAAAAACAAAAAATGTTTGAGGAATGTATAATGAGGAATATTTCATATACTGTCAAAACATGGACTGGTTTTGAAGTTTTATATATTTTGATTGGGGGGAGAAAATTGAAAACAATTAACACTGAAAGGTAACGGAAAAACAAAGGATACGAAGAGAATCTAAAGAAAAAAGAAAAAAAAGCTGAAATGACTGGTTCAAGAGAAGCTGTTTTGAAAGAGACTGAACAAAAGTGATGTGGTTTTTTGCTTGTTTTCATTTTTCTTTAGGTTTGTTTATGAGTCAATTAAGCATAGTTTCTATTAATGTAAGGGGATTGTCAATTAAGACTAAATTTGAAAATGTAAATTATTTGACAATGAAGAGTGATATAATCGGTATACAAGAGACAGGACGGAATGATGAAGTAATTAATGGTTTTAAGAAAATATGAGATGGATAATTTTTTTGCAATAATCCAAATAGGAAAAAAGGAGTAGCGAATTTAATTAGAAGAGGTACAATACAAAAAGCAACAGTTATATTCACAGATAATATAGGAAGGACATTGGTGGACAATTAAGGTTGAAAGAAAAGAAGGAGAAATAACAATATGTAACATTCATGCACCAAATGAGGAAAGAGAAAATTTAAATAATTGATAAAAGTCTAAATATTTTAATGGAAAAACAAGAAAATATATTTTCACAATCACTGACACGGTTGGTTGTTGTTCTTCACACATCATAGTAGTAGCGAACCTAATGTGTGCTTCACTTTCACAATGTCCTCAGCATTACTGATGTCCACTTCTGAGAGAGTGTGTACTTCTGTTCCCCTCCGCAAATTCTTTCACATAAGTGTTGCCAAGATTGCGGTTTGTTGGTTTAAGAAATGCTCAAGAACGCTCCACGGAACTGTTCCACCTAGTGCAAATGTCCTGGTATAAGTTTGTGTAACGACAAGCCAAGAATTTGCTCTTTCTCTTTTAAAGCGCATGTAGCAGTGGAACTTTGGTGGAAAAAGAGACAATATGTCTTACTTTGCCCAACAATTGCTCTGCACTGTTAACTTTCATGGCCTTCTGAGACACCAGGTTAAGGGTGTGTGCAAAGCAAGTGATGTGGGGGGTAAATCCAGCAGCTTTACCTGCAACAATCATATTGCGGGCGTCCTTGTTTGAAGAATGAAGCTCTGCATTTGCCAGTTCATGGAAATTAGATGTACGGTGATTGTCACTTATGACTCTGTCGAACAGGACGTCCAAGAATCAGTGGTGAGGGCAACACGGGCAGACTGAGAAAGCTCGAGCTGCAGCACTTCTTTCGTAGACCGATACAATTCTGGGATACATTTTTTACTGAAAAACTGATGGCTGAGTATTTTTGTATCTTGGTTCTAAAGTGTTTATCATTTCTCGGAAACCAGTGTTCTCCACCACCAGGGCTTGACATTAACTTTTTTGCTCACCAGCCACTGTGGCTAGTGGTTTTTCCAAAGTTACTAGCCACTCAGCATTTTCACTGGCCACAATTTTGATGTTGGTAAATTACATTTTATATGATTAAAGTTGTTTTTTTTTCTTTGTTATGCTTAAATTACATTATTTCGAGTCATTTTTACTTGATTTAGAAGATTTAAAACCCTTTCAAACTTTTAAATGCAGATTGACCACCCAAATCAAGACTACATTGTATATCAGCTGGTATGTACAGGTGGGCAAGAGGTGGACAATATGAGCATGGGCTAATATGAGACATTTTATAAGTTATTTGTGTTAGGCTATATAAAAGAACAAAGAAGCTAATTACAAAAACAATAGTAAATTAAAAATAATCTTTTTTCAGATACACTAGGTTTATTTAACATATAGCCTACATTTATTTAACATCTTTTGTTGTTTGATTAAAATTAATGACAGGCAGGTAAGCCTATTTAATTGGGCTGCTGAATTCATGGACGTAACTGACGCATATTCAGTTATTACCCACCTGTTTACGTCCACTTAAGCCATAACCGACTGTATTCACGCGAGATACTCCACACGATGGACATTTAGACATCTGTGTGCACGTGTATTTGACTATTCAGGCGCGAGGAGAACTGATCGCGCGCGACAGAGAGAGTGTGTCATTCAGCGCAATTCCACCTATCCCTCCTTCGCTAACTGCACGTAAATAACGAATTGTGTGATTGGATTGTAATTTTGTGCTACGACGATCTTCGACGATCATTTGGCTGTAAACTGAAATTATATTCAACCCGCCAAAGTGGCTAGCGGGAGTGGCTGTCTTACCCGCCACAGCTGAAATCTACCCGCATTTGGCGGGTTGGCGGGTGTTAATTTCAGGCCCTGTCCACCACACAATAAGGCTGTATATCTTTAGAAATAAATCTTGCAATCGATGCCGTTATTGTTTTTGCACAAAGGAAGTTTTCGGGAAGACTCGTTAGACCAAATAGGTTAGTACTTCAAGTCTGACCCTACCGTAGACGCAGCTGCAGGTATTTGTGTATCGTCTGCGCAGATGGTTACTGAGGTTAGTTGTATTTCCAAAATAATTTAAATCGCATTTACATTGTCTGCAAACTGCGACTGACTTACTAATCTTTCCTGTTTTTTTTTTTGTTTTTTTGTTTTTTGTGAAAACCGAAGTATTCCCAAACCTTTGACCTCATGTTGGCTGATACCTTGCAAATTTCCTCTTCATTGCCCTCCATAGTGCTGCGTTTATGCGAATGACAGAAAACAGGCGTAAATTGGAGAGTAGTGACGTAATCCTCTGCGACACTGTAGTGAGGTTGCACTTGACTATGCAGATGCCACTAATTTGGTTTATATTCATTTTTTTTAACATTATGCATTGTTATAAAAATAATTCATTTTTTTTATAATCAAAAATTGACAGAAACAAACGATTCACGATTCAAAATCCATGTTTCAAGATCGATGCCTGTGCATCGGCAGGATTTGTAATCGATGCATCGAGAAAATTAATGAATCGTTACAGCCCTAGTTGCAACCGATTCTTGACTCGAGAACGAGATTGAGATTAGAGAACCGCGAGAGCTATTCAAAAGGAGTCACTTGTTTGCTCTTGCTGTAATTTGATTACATAATTTTTTATCTTTATATCACCTTGTTTAGAAGTTAAATAAACAAATAAATGTTTAACATGAAAGCACAACTGCACAACTTTTACTGTTGTAACGACTGAGACAAATCAGACACAATTATTTGTTATGTTAAACAAATAATTATTTAAAACAAAAAATTATTTACTCTGGGGTCTGTCCCCATCCCCTGAGAAGACCAGCCTTAGTTTTATTGCCCTGAAATATGTGTGTGTTGCACATGGAGAAGCAGAGACAAAGACACAGAAAACCTGCATCTTTCCTGCATTTTTCCCACAGAACACAGACTTTCCTGCATTAAGTTATAGACAGACTGTTCTATAAATGAACATGCACATCCCCAGGAAGTGGTATCCATTATTACTGTTATTGTATTGTACTCACAGTGTATTCACATGTTTTATGATACATTTAAGGGAACTTCAATTACGCCATGTTTAGTGTCTATGGGTTCGTATCTAGCATATTTAAATGCTTCTGTATACGATATGTTGATACATCAGTATTACAAGAATCTTTAATAGTTCCTTTTGTTACAGCAGAAGACGTATTGTTGTTTTTCCTCCCCCTTTTTCCCTGTGTGTGGAGACGTGCGTGCGCGTGCTTCTCTCTCTCTCGAGCGCTCTCAGGTAGCTCCGCCTTGATTGGACATAGGCAAGACGGATTCCTTTGAAAAAAAGCCCGGGATGCGGACGTGGCAGAGGGGAGAGTGGTCGTGGCGTGTTGTAGCTACTGAAGTGTTATTGATATAGTTGGCTTGTGATCAGTGAGATCTAAATCGTGTACATTGTTTTAAGTTGTCACCAATTCTTCTTCACTTCTGTAAAGCACTCTCATTTTGATTCTTGACCATATTGTTTTCGTTTGATTATAATTCTTTTTGTTTCTTTATTGTGGCAGTTGTGTTGCCATTCTTTGTATATGTTGTATACATAATATTTTCTTTGATTACTGAAGCTGTTGGGGTTGGGTGCCTTTTTTTGTTTTGTGTACATCTTTTCTCCTTTGTTGAATTAGCCAGGAAGTTAGACAAGGACCACTGTATTTTCTTTTTCTTTTTTTTACAGGGTTTATTTAGAAATAATTCGGGTTTAGTTTAGTGGACATTTTGTTTCTTGTTTTGGCCTTGCCCAGCCCTGAAGAAATTTCTTCATTTATTTTCTTGGCTTTGTGATGGAAACTAAACAGAAAAATAAAAAAGAAAGAAATTGTTGAAACTGATTTTTCCAGAACATTTTATTTATGCTGCTTCCCTGATCTAGACCAGGGTCGTAACACTTTTCAAAAACTCAGCCATTTTAACTCACGCTTGGTCATAAAAGCCCCCATAGAGGAATTTTGCCACTCTGAGATCCTACCCATTTCATTGGTCAGGTCAACACTTAGGGGTGTGACTTCTCCCAGAGCTTAAAGATGGTATGCAATGCTCCTCCCACTCTCTTACTTCTCCGACAACACAGCGAATGCAGGGGCCTTTGGGCCGGGGCCTGCCCTCCCCCCAACCATGTGCTTGAGTAGGAGAGGGAGAACTTTTTCCCACTAAAGGCCCCGGTATACTTCAAACGAAATCGAAGAAAGAACTGATATGACGTCATTTTGAACAAATTCAGGACGAATCGAAGTTTGTTTTCAGTTCTTTTTGGAAGTTCTGTAAGGCTTGATTTTCCTGCTAAACGAAAACTGAGATCAAGCATCCTGCAATAAAGCGTATCTGGAGAGAAGATCTTAAAAGAATAGCATAGGACAACGCCTTGCCCCCACACATCTACAGTATGCAACCCCCCCCCCCCACACACACACAAACTCTCCTTCCCCCTGCCTCAAGTCACTGAAAGTTTATATTCCATGTATAATGTAACTTGTATATATATTGTTTTTCCCTTTCATGTTTCATCATTCATTTAATGTATCATTTAAATTGTCTCAGTGCGATAGGTAAAATGGTCTCAATTTCACAGCAGTCAATGGTATTACGAAGAAGATTGAAAACTTAGGAAAATTCTGTCCTCTTTTGGGTGGTGCCTTTTGTGAAAACCCACTCCTCTCCCCCAAAACAGGTGTTGGTGTAGTAAATATTTACAACCCTTTTGTTCTGGTCTGGTATAAAAGGTAAAGTGCAAAGCAGTCGGGGGGACCTTCTGTAACCAGAACCCCCATGCAGAGATAGGTGAATGTCTGAAGACATTCACGCATCACTGTGTGTATATATGCATTTCTTTGAGTAATCGGTGTTATGCATTTATTATTTCTGAATTGGCTTCTAATTGTCTAATTGTAATGTAAGTAGCATGATATATTTTTACTTGACAAATAAAATGTTATATTTGGTTGATTCTGTATTATTCTTAATCCATTATTTCTAGTAGATCAAAGCGAAGGTATTACCTCAAATCTGTGTTCAGGATTGTTCATACGAAAGGTTTAATAGATGGAGCATGGGGCACGTCAATTAAGTCCATTTCGATTTCTGACTATCACTGCCTTAAATAAGTTGTAGTTTTCGTAAATATATAAAATAGTATGCTTTTTGTTACGAGTAAGCAGAGTGCGACCGACTTAAAGGTAGATATTTACCCTGCATGCAATGTTTAAGGTCAGACTGACGAGTTTGTGTCCGGGAAGAGCAAGTTGGCCAAAGTGACTCTTCTAAAGCGATACCAGGACTGCAGTGAACAAAATAATTGAAGATATAAGGTAATCAGAATAATCGAATATCTAAATTAATACATAACAAATGATTAATTTCTAATTGGAAACACAACCTAAGAGTAATAATCATTTGAAATTGGAGTCAGATTAAGCGAGTGAAATTAAATGAACTTAATAGAGATGCTGAAAAGGCATACACGCGTTAACCTTCGCCCGGGGGCGTCGGAGTCCGTTTTTGGGCCGATGCAGGGTTCCTTACAGTTCAAAACGGCTTGCCAAAAACAAACTTTTTGGGAAAGTTCGCTCTGGCTCCTAAACACCTTTGAGTTACTGTGAGGTTGCTTGTTTAACGTTCATTGTATTCTATCTGTTTTTTTGTTTTACATTATTTTCTATCAAGGACTTTTATTGTGCTGTTGAGTCCTCGAGGAGGAGGATGTAATGTGAAGGGGAGGAGCTAGAGTGGAGAGTGTTCGGGCACGAAGTGAGGTGTTGCTTTTTCCCAGTTCTAACACTCTGCTCAATAAAAGTTATTAGCCGTTAATATTTCAAGTCCATCGTCATTATTGAAATCAACCCATGAACAGTTAAACCCCATGCCTTACATATTTATTGGTGGCAGTGGTGGTGGTTTTCTGCATCTTTGGAGAAGTTGCTGTTGGACTGGTATGGTGACAAAGACGAAAATATATGATAATCGCTGCCTATTCTTCATATATGCTGGATCAGTTGTTGTAAGGGTTATTTCAGACTGAAACGGTTTTTGCTTAACGTGCAGCGTTTTCAATTACATGGACTGTATTCTGACGGACTACATTTATAACTTTAGAGCAGCTTTGTTTTCACCATCGTGTGAGTTTTATTTTCATGTTTAGTTATTTGATTATTTCATTTTATTTTGGTGAAAAAGAGTAAAATGCCTGCTTCTCGACGATTCGAAGTTGGCTCTTTGCCAGGATTTGACGGCGCTCACATTTTCTGAAACGTGTGCGCGTTGCTCCTTCCTGTGGCGAACTTCGGTAACTGCACATAGCCCAAAAACAAAAGGAGAAAGCACTGAGACTTATAAAATAGACTTCTTTTATGTGTTCATCTACATTATTTGCATACTACAAAGGTCACAGTATAAGCCTAACTGGCAAATAATCTTTATCAATAAAAGACTGGACTGAACTGGTACAATGCTGCATTGGCAGCACTTTTTTTCAAACATGGCAGAAGACAATGTAATAACTCCACAAGTGCACTTCAGAGCTGTTTTACCTCCAGACTTCACTGGGGATGGCAATGAAAGCTTTTCTCAATGGGCTCGTCGTTTTCAAGTATGCTGCGAGACCTCAAGTATGGACAAACCTCAGCTGGCCAAAGTACTTCCTTCAAGATTGGCAGGTGCTGCATTCAGTTATTGGGATAGTTTGTCAGATAACATAAAATCTGATTATGACTGTACATGTAGCAAAATGGCTGCAGTTTTTGACCAAAAACAGTTACTAAGAACTTTTCAAACATACTTGAATGCCAGACCGCGTCTGAGTAATGAGCCATTAGAAGTGTATGCTGCTGAATTGACCCACCTTGTTCACCAAGCTTTTCCGGATTATGGACAATCTGCCATTAAAGGTGAAATTTTGCGACGTTTTATAGCTGGACTGGAACCTGCATTGCAAAATAAGCTGTACGAATTTGGTGTTGCTACAATTGATGATGCAATTAAAGTAGCTGGTAGGTGTGAGAGGGCACGTTCCACAGCCACTGAGCCTTTTCCTCTGCACCTCAGCCTGCCGTGGTACACAGCCTCACAACTGAGTCTGCCAATATGCCTGCAGCGCAGCTCAATGACCTCCATCTGAAAGGGAAACAGAGATCGACGGAGGGGTGAGCAGTATCACAGACATCGCTCTCCAAGTCCACAACGACCCCATTCGCGGCATGTACATTTCACTGAATATCACCGTTCGGGAAACGAATGGTAGCTGGAGATGGGGGCCAATCTTTAGTTCAAATGTCAGTGGCCCATAGCGACAACACAGTCACACCTGAGGACTCCACAGTTTGGACCCCATACATAAAAGGACTCATCAAGGACCAAGAAGTCAGTGTTTTCCTTGACACGGGTGCTGGTTTGTCACTCATTAGTGAGGCCTTGCGTCAACGCATCCCTGCACTGAAACATCGGCCCTTACTGAAAAGTTTCCAGGTGGCACACACACTGAAAGGACATCAATTAGACATTTTAGGTTCATTAACTGTCACATTACGCCTTGGGTCACACATTTTCAGTATGGACATGTATGTTGTAAGAGACTCTAGACAGGACGCCCTTCTTGGGTGGGACTTTTTCAAAACACATGGTGCCTCAATTGAGTGGTTTCATGTTCGAGAATGAAAAAATTTCTCTTCTCAGTTCCTCCCAAGCATTGCCTTTTTGCTGTAATGTGTTCTTGCTCTCACAGGTCTCAGCCCCACCCTTGACAGAGATTGTTGTTCCTGCCTCAGTAGCATGTGTATCTGAAACAGGTAGTCAGCTCCATGGTTTTCAAGGTATCCTAGAACCAAATGTGTCATTTGACAAAGATTTAGCTGTTGCTCGTAGCTTCTCTAATGTTGAAAACGGGCTCACTGTTGTTCATCTACTTAATCCTACACACCAAGAAATTGAGCTGCCCAAACAGGCCCATTTAGGTCAGTTCTACTCTGTGCATAACATGCCTTCTGATTTCTATAGGCCTGTGGACACTCTTGTAGCTCAGGTTAGCCTGCCAAGCCCTTCGTGCAAAATACCTGATGTTCACATGGGTACAGACACTCTTACTCCCAATGAGGTGAAAGTAGTTCACTCCCTCCTACAAGAGAACTGTGATATCTTCAGTACTTCTTCTACTGATCTAGGTCGAACTGATTTGATTAAGCATAGCATACACACATTCTCTACGTCCCCTGCACGTCAGAGGGCATATCGTACATCTCCTGTCCTACGAGAGGAAATCCACAAACAAGTACAGAAACTTCTTGATGCTGACTTAATTGAGCCTAGCCATAGTCAATGGGCCTCCCCAGTGATACTTGTTCGTAAGAAGGATGGATCTTACAGATTTTGTATAGATTGCAGACGTTTAAACTCCATTACAATCAAAGATGCACACCCACTCCCACGTGTGGATGACAGTTTGGATGCCCTATCTGGAGCCACCCTCTTTAGTACGCTAGATTTGTCAAGTGGCTATTGGCAGATTCAAATGGATGATGCTAGTAAGGAAAAAACTGCCTTTACTATGGGTGATTCTCTGTATCATTTTAAGGTCATGCCAGTAGGCCTTACTAATGCCCCCCCGACATTTCAGTGATTGATGGAGCTTGTTCTTCGTGGCCTCCATTGGTCTAAGACTTTGGTATATCTTTATGACATAATAGTCTTCAGTAAGACCTTTCAAGACCACATCCACGATCTCTCTGAAGTGTTTGGTAGATTGCGGCAAGCTGGTCTCAAACTCCATCCTCAAAAATGTCAGTTTTTCAAGCAATCTGTACTCTTTCTAGGACATGTGATTTCAAAGGATAGCATTCAGCCAGACCCCAAGGTGACTGAGAAAGTGTTGAACTGGCCTCATCCAACTACACCTACAGAGGTTAGAGCTTTCATAGACCTTTGTTCATACTATCGCCATTTTATCAAAGATTTTGCATAAAAGCAGCTCCCTTACACAGTCTGACAAGGAAACATGCCAAATTCATTTGGAGTGAAAAATGTGAAGACACTTTTCAGTATTTTCAGAATGCTCTATCTTTCCCACCTATCCTCACTTACCCTGATTTCAGCAAGTCTTTTATTCTATATACGGATGCATCTCACCATGCTATTGGCTCCGTTCTTGCACAACAACAACAGGGTGTTGAAAAGGTAGTAGCCTATGCCAGTCATGTGCTAAGTGCAACAGAGCACAACTGGTCCACCTTTGACAGAGAATGGTGGGCTATTGTTTGGTTCGTTAGACGTTTGATTGTTAGAGATCATCGCCCCTTGTTAGGTTTAGACGCCCAAGTCAAAGCAATGCCATTCCTCAGCCTACTTCTGATCTCTCAATGACAGGCAAGCCAGAACCTTCTTTAATCACAGCCCCTCTTACTGCTCATGTTTCATAGACCTTTCCCAGTCTTTGTCAGTCGATATTGCACAGTGTCAAAAAGATGATGTCACACTGAGGACAGTGATTGAGTGGTTAAAGGATGGAAGGAGACCTCCATCGTGGGTTCTAAAGAAAGGTTCGACAGAGCTCAAAGTATATTGGCGACAGTTTGATAGACTGCATTTGCAGGTTGAGAAAATCTACCGTTTTGCCTGTAACAAACCAAAAGACTCTTCATGTAGTCATTCCCAGCAAAGCTGTCCCCTAGGTGTTAGAGTTTTTACATGGACATTCCACTGTAGGTCACCTTGGTCATAAAAAGACACTTGCAAGGGCCAGGGAGCATTTCTATTGGCCATACATGGCGAGAGACATAGAGAACTACTGCCAACTGTGTGTTTCCTGCCAGTCTAGATCTATGCCAGTTCCACATCGAGTAGCTCCTTTACAGACTATTCATGCCAATCGTCCTTTCGAAAAGGTGGCAGCTGACATTACAGAGCTTCCTGTGACACCATCAGGCCATAAATATGTCCTCGTTCTTCAAGACTATTTCACCAAGTATGTGAATTTGTACCCTATGAAGGACCAAAGAGCTGTAACAGTTGCACACTGTATTTTTGAGCAGTATGTTACAGAGCATGGTGTTCCACCAACAATCTGCACATTGCTTTGTCTGGTTTATTCATGACATTGTTATTTTCTGTATGTTGAAAACATGGACATTTCTTTTCACATGGGGTAACTAATGTGAGGTTGCTTGTTTAACGTTCATTGTATTCTATCTGTTTTTTTGTTTTACATTATTTTCTATCAAGGACTTTTATTTTGATGTTGAGTCCTCAAGGAGGAGAATGTAATGTGAAGGGGAGGAGCTAGAGTGGAGAGTGTTCAGGCACGAAGTGAGGTGTTGCTTTTTCCCAGTTCTAACACTTTGCTCAATAAAAGTTATTAGTCGTTAATATTTCAAGTCCATCGTCTTTATTGAAATCAACCCATGAACAGTTAAACCCCACGCCTTACACTACCATTGGTCCGTGGCGATTACGTAATTGGTGGGTGTATTCGAGCGCCACCTTCTGTGACGTGAGATATTTTTTTCCGGTTCATTATTCCACAGAGCTCAGACAGGAGAACAACATCCAAAACAACAACACTACGAAATTACGAGCAACATGAATACATTGGAGTGTAGAATAGCTGAGTTGGTACAGATGTATCCGCACCTGTACGATCGCTCACGAAGAGACTTTAAAGATTCTGAGAAGGCATTTAATTTCTGGAAAGAAATAGCTACGAAGCTCGGTGTCGACAACCCAGAGTTATGCCAAGCGACGTGGAGAAACATCCGAGACAAGTTTACCAAAGCCATGAAAAGAATGAAAGGAAACAGTGGAGATGAGGCGGCGAGTACCAAAGTACCCAGGCTATTTTTGGAGATGCCCTGGCTCAAACCTTTTGTTTGACACCGACAAACATACCATCTTTTGAAAAGGTAAACTAAACGCTATTCAATTTGTTATGTGTCTTGCAATATGCTGCTAGTTAATTTCTAGTTTGCAAATTGTAGTAGTTATGTTTTGAACCAACATTTTTTCTAAACGCAAATAAGTGCATTATTAGATATTTCAGCGAAATCAACACTTGTCGGTGCTTGAGTAATGCAGTGATCATTTTGTGATTTACTTTCACTAAAACGTTATTCATCTATGTATTATAGGTTGGAAGTGATGACTCGCAAAAAGAAGTGGTGGCTGATGAATCGTCTCCATACACATCATCTCCATCCACAGCCCCACCATCATCAACCTCTGTGAGTGAGGACAGTGAGGAAGATTCCCATTTCCCTGGATGACTTTGGCACTCCAGTACTGCAAAGGTCAAGTACACCATGCAAAGCTGCTACAAATTCAACGATGCAGTCAACTCCATCCTCGCCACCTTCTGTGCCATGCAGCAAAAGGAAAAGGAGAAGAGACAGTGTAGATGATGGCATTGGACAGCTGCTGACTTTTCTTTGAGAAAGACAAAACGGATAGTTTTAATAGACACGCACAGATTGTCGCAGACTTCATGCGCAAACTACCGACACGGCACTGTGCCATCTTCAAAAAACGTCTACAAGACATTATGTTTGACATTGAGATGCAGTTACTGGAAGAGCAAGAGACTGGCACAACACATTAGAGGCTGTGTATTCTTTGTATGTTCTCTTGTGTTAAAAAAAAAAAAAAAAATTGTACTTTTGGTGTTTCAGTATTTTTTGCTTTTAAATAAATATTTTGTTACAACATACTGCTGCTGTTACTGATCTTTCAATAATCAAATATAAGTTGTGCCATAAATGAAATATCCAAAGAATATAATAATAAACCTTTGTTTTTATCAAGTGTAAATCAATACACCACATAACAATAAGCAAATATAAGATGTGCAATAAATGCAATACCAAAAAAGCACAGTAATAAACCTTGGTTTTTATCAAGGGTAAATAATGACACCACATAAAATATAAGTAAAATAAAGTAAAACAAATGGGTTCTGACTACAGAGATATTATTTGCTAAATTGTTTACGTGACATGTGTAACACCAAACTTCTGAAATAAGATTTACTCAAATACAATTTAGTCAAATGCATATAATTAAAACAATTGTGTTCCTGAGATGGCTCCAATCATTCTTTTGTTTTTTACACCATGCCAAAGTTGCCAGACTATGAGCCATTTACACTTCCCATAGAGGGCTGATTATGGAAATTGTACCTGGCTTTTTCTGCAGATGCAACGTCTGTTGATATCAAGTAGTTGTGCAGGGCCACGCAAGCTTGAACAATACACACTGCCTTTTCAACAGAACTCTCGATGGGGCGACCAAGAATCCGGAACCGGGAAGCCATAATGCCAAAGACATTCTCTATTATACGACGTGCTCGGCAGTGTCTGTAGTTGTACACCCTCTGTGCAGATGTGAGATTCTTCCCTGTTAATAGAACACATAATATGCTCAGTTACACCACAAAGTACTGACACAACAGTGTTATTAACTAACAAGCAATGCTGATAGTAAAAATATTAAGCAATAATAATACAAGATGAAATCACTGTGGTTACAATACCTGGATAGGGCCGCATCAAGTTCACATTCAGGGGGAAAGCTGCATCTCCAGCTATTACATGAGGGCACACAGTTTCTGTCCCCGGTAGGGCCTTTGGTCTGGGCAAATCCAACTGTCCTTGCAACAAGCCCCTTCCAAAAGAACTCTCTTGAAAGACACCTCCATCACTTTCACGGCCATAAGCGCCAATGTCCACCATACTGAATTTGTATTGCGCGTTGCATACAGCTAGAAGCACAATAGAATGTGTCCCTTTATAATTAAAGTACAGACTCCCGCTCCGTGCTGGCGCTCTCACCAAGACATGTTTTCCGTCAATGGCTCCGATGCAGTTCAGAAAATTCCACAGCCTCCAAAAGTCCTGTGAGATGGTTTTTCCATTGCGTTTGTGAAGGTGCAGACACAAACTCATCTTTGAGGGCTACCTAAATGGCCTCGCACATCTCCGCGACTATCTTGTGAGCTGTGCACACTCCAATCTTGAATGTTTCGGCCACGCTTTGTTGCATGGCTCCACATGCTAGTACGCGTACCGTCAAGGCCAGTCTCTCCGTAGTGGAAATCGGTAATAATAATAACGCACATTCTGAAGTACGAAAAATGCACTTTCTCATCTGTGCTCCGCATTTGCTGAATAAAAAGGGCAAACTCATCTTTCTTTCTATTTTCGTTAAGTGGACGCACATACCACCTACGTCGCTTGTTCTTGTTCTTTTTCTTTGCCATTGAATAGATCAATGCTACTGCCAGATGTTTACGAAACTGTTCTTCTCTCACCGCTGCCATTTTTGTTGTGTTTAGGTGATGCTTGCCTTGGATACATGCGACACAAATTTACATACTCAATCTAAACCCCACCTCCAGCAGCGGGGGGGTGTCGAAGTGTTCGAATACAGTATACCGTTGCTCAGCTTTCAGCTTTTTCAAACTACTTTTTGCCTCTAAACGAAGAACGAAAAAGAATTTCGTTTGAAGTATACCGGGGTCTTAAGAGTCAAATTAACAGCTCAAGTTGTTTCATATGTCTTTGACCGATGCAGAAGGTATTGGTTACAACTCCAGACCGAATCATCAAGGATCCTTCCTTCCGGCAGATCCAATGCTCTTCAGCCTAAAAGCATTTTGCAAGTATCGTACATTTGAACCGTAAACAGCGATTTAGTATTAATTTGTAAACCACCTGTGTCAGCTAAGGTGCTTTATTACTGAGGAAACTGATGATTCTTTTCTAGATTGTCTTTGACTTTTTCCCATAGCTCCATTTCCGGTTCCACTCTATCATTGTTCATTTTTTCCTATGTATGTGTGTGACCTGTGTGTATGTTGTGTGTTTATTAGTTTAGCTATGTGTTTGTGAGTTAGTTAATAAAGTTTGTGCACAATGTACATGATTGGTTCTGACTCCGTCTGCTAATAAATTACCTCTTAAATGATTTAGATCTTGACTACATGCTCTGAGTAGTACGGTACAATAAGAATGTTGTTTCCATAACCTGGAAATGAACATTTCTTAGAATTAATAAACAATTAACAATGAGTGTTCACTGGATGAACAGGTTAATTGATTGTAATATTAATTTTAATGTAGCTACAGCAAGTTAATCTGATTGACTGATTCACATATTCGTAATTAATCATAATTAATAATCATAATGAATTATTAATTATTATTAATATTCCCCATTTTAGTTAATTTGCTACACTGTTAAGCTTTTTAAAAATTAATATAGAAAAATAATTTTGTAGAACTATTTTTGAACATTAGATAGTTTTATCTATGTAAAAAATATTTGTTCATGTTGCATGTAGTTTCTTCAATTAAATTTTTGCATTTTGAATTAAGTCATAAACATATTTCAAGTATGTTTTATATTATCACACTTTCCGATGTTCAACAAAACTTGACACGTGCTTTTTGTTCTCTTGAAAAATTACACACATGAGCAGTATCATTAGCTCATCGGTTCTCACAGGGGCGGATTTAGTCATTTTGGGGCCCAAGGCAGGCACAGACATGGGGCCCTCTACATCTCTTGTTCCCTCCCCTTTTGTCAATACGAGCAGCGACCCGGTTCGGTTTCCGGGTCACTGCTCGTGTGGCTGACCAGTTGGCTCGTAAAGTAACTTAACTTTTATGTTTTTTTCGTTTGTTTGTTTTTGTATGTCGAGTGCATTTTATTTTTATTATTATTATTTTATTTAGACTGATTAGGTTATGATGACAAGGACATTTAACCTACAATTTGGCGTGGCTACCTAGGCGTTCATGGTCGCCAATTAATTAATCAATGGATTAATTTTGGAACATCGACTGGCGACAACATGGATTACAAAATACTTTTTTGGTCATTGCTGTTTTTATATATTTTTTACTTCTTGGAGCATGCATGGTGTTTATCAACGGGTTGTCATCTCTGTCATGATCACCAGTGAGAGTGCCCTATCAGCCACTAGAGGGCACTTCATCTTGGACTCTTGTTTTCACCCCTTGGACTACAATACCCATACTCACTCTTGGACTCATTATCCCACTCATTGCACTCAGCTGTTTTGTGTTTGTTATCAGTGTCTGTCTATTTAGTCTCAGTTGTTTCTGTCCTTGGTTGTGGTTTGTTGTATTTTGTTACGTGCACTTTGTTTCTCTGGCTTTTTGTATTGGACTGTTTTTGTGGAGTTTAACCTTTGCCTGTGTTCTGGATTACATGCTTGGAGTCTCCTGTAATAAACATCGCTGCACTTGGATCTTACCATCTTGTTCTTGTGTGCACCGTGACAGAACAAACCACCGCTATGCAAGGATCCAGCAGCAGGAGACTCCGGTCATCCGTGGGGGCTGAGGAGGCTCAGGCCCTTTTGGCAACTCTCCGCCAGAGGAGAATGGGAGTGCGGGCATTCGTCCAGAAGTTCTGGTCACGGGCGGAGGGGTATGGTCTCTCTGATACGGTCCTCAAAGACACAATTAATAACTGTCTGGATAAACCTCTGCCGCAGTGGGAGATGGAGCTGGTAAGGGGGTTAAACTTTTGGAATTTCTCCAATTACCTGCATCTGCGTGGGAATGGGCCGCTTCGACTACCTCCAGCACCCGCTCCAGCCCGTGTGCCCGCTCCAGCCCGTGTGTCCTTTCCAAGGCCTGCTCCAGCCCATGAGTGCGTCCCAGCCCGTGAATCCGCTTCAGAGGCCTCAGAGGAGGTTGGCACTGAGTCTCCGCTTCCCACATCTAAAAGGAGGAAGAGGAGGAGGAAGGCTTCCATCCCCCAAGACCCGGAGGCCTCTCCAGAGCTCGCTCCAGTCAGTGAATCCACTCCAGAGCCCGCTTCAGTTAGTGAGTCCACTCCAGAGCCTGCTCCAGTCAGTGAGTCCGCTCCAGTCAGTGAGTCCGCTCCAGTCAGTGAGTCCGCTCCAGTCAAGGAGTCCGCTCCAGCCAGTGAGTCCCCTACAGAGCCCGCTCCAGCCAGTGAGCCCACTACAGAGCCCGCTCCAGCCAGTGAGTCCACTACAGAGCCCGCTCCAGCCTGTGAGCCCGTTCCAGCCAGTGAGTCCACTCCAGAGCCCGCTCCAGCCAGTGAGTCCGCTCCAGCCAGTGAGTCCGCTCCAGCCAGTGAGTCCGCTCCAGAGCCCGCTCCAGCCAGTGAGTCCACTCCAGAGCCCGCTCCAGCCAGTGAGTCCACTCCAGAGCCCGCTCCAGCCAGTGAGTCCACTCCAGAGCCCGCTCTAGCCAGTGAGTCCACTCCAGTCCCGCATGCTCTCCCTGTCAGTCCCGTGATGGCCAGGAGGTCTGTCTTCACTTTTTATATTTTGGCTGTCTTGCGTGCCTGGAGGATGCACTCAGAACAGCCCGAGCCCGCTCCAGCCAGTGAGTCCGCTCCAGAGCCCGCTCCAGCCAGTGAGTCCACTCCAGAGCCCGCTCCAGCCAGTGAGTCCGTTCCAGAGCCCGCTCCAGCCAGTGAGTCCACTCCAGAGCCCGCTCCAGTCAGTGAATCCACTCCAGAGCCCGCTTCAGTTAGTGAGTCCACTCCAGAGCCTGCTCCAGTCAGTGAGTCCGCTCCAGTCAGTGAGTCCGCTCCAGCCAGTGAGGCCGCTCCAGCCAGTGAGGCCGCTCCAGCCAGTGAGCCCGCTCCAGCCAGTGAGCCCGCTCCAGCCAGTGAGCCCGCTCCAGCCAGTGAGTCCGCTCCAGCCAGTGAGTCCGCTCCAGTACGGCATGCTCTCCCTATCAGTCCGGTGATGGCTAAGAGGGCTGTCCTCACGTTCTATGTTTTGGCGGTCTTGCGTGCCTGGAGGATGCTCTCAGAGCAGCCCCAGCCTGAGCACGCTGCCGTCCCAGAGCAGCTCCAGCCTGAGCACGCTGCCGTCCCAGAGCAGCCCCAGCCTGAGCACGCTGCCGTCCCAGAGCAGCCCCAGCCTGAGCACGCTGCCGTCCCAGAGCAGCCCCAGCCTGAGCACGCTGCCGTCCCAGAGCAGCCCCAGCCTGAGCACGCTGCCGTCCCAGAGCAGCCCCAGCCTGAGCACGCTGCCGTCCCAGAGCAGCCCCAGTCTGAGCACGCTGCCGTCCCAGAGCAGCCCCAGTCTGAGCACGTTGCCGTCCCTGAGCAGTTCCAGTCTGAGCACGTTGCCGTCCCTGAGCAGTTCCAGTCTGAACTCGTTGCCGTCCCAGAGCAGTTCCAGTCTGAGCCCGCTGCCGTCCTTGAGTCCTCCGCTCTCCCTGATACGGCCACGGAGGCCGTCATCGAGCTGTCCGCTCTCCCTGATACGGCCACGGAGGCCGTCACCGAGCTGCCCGCTCTCCCTGATATGGCCACGAAGCACCCTTGGCCAGCCCTGCCGCCGCCGTCCCAGCCTACTGCCCTGCCGCCACCGCCCAGATCTTCTGTCCTGCCGCCGTCATCCAAGCCCTCTGCCCTGCCGCCGCCGCCCAGGCTTTCTGCCCTGCCGCCACTGCCCAGGCCGTCTGAACCGTTGGAACCAGCCTGGTCAGTTCCTCCAGCGCCACCCTGGCAATCAGCCAGGATTCCAGACCCTCTGGAACCAGCCTGGTCAGTTCCTCCAGCGCCACCCTGGCAATCAGCCAGGATTCCAGACCCTCTGGAACCAGCCTGGTCAGTTCCTCCAGCGCCACCCTGGCACTCAGCCAGGACTCCAGAACCACTGGAACCAGCCTGGTCAGTTCCTCCAGCACCACCCTGGCTATCAGTTGGGCACCCTGGAGCTGGCCCACCATCCCTCCCCCTGATCCTCCTCCTGTCCACCTCCCTCCTGAGTTTTTGTGTTTTTGTTTTGTCTGGTGGAGCGTCTGGTAGCCGCTCCTTTGAGGGGGGGTAATGTCATGATCACCAGTGAGAGTGCCCTATCAGCCACTAGAGGGCACTTCATCTTGGACTCTTGTTTTCACCCCTTGGACTACAATACCCATACTCACTCTTGGACTCATTATCCCACTCATTGCACTCAGCTGTTTTGTGTTTGTTATCAGTGTCTGTCTATTTAGTCTCAGTTGTTTCTGTCCTTGGTTGTGGTTTGTTGTATTTTGTTACGTGCACTTTGTTTCTCTGGCTTTTTGTATTGGACTGTTTTTGTGGAGTTTAACCTTTGCCTGTGTTCTGGATTACATGCTTGGAGTCTCCTGTAATAAACATCGCTGCACTTGGATCTTACCATCTTGTTCTTGTGTGCACCGTGACAATCTCCCGGAGAATCTGCGACTCACATATTCAAGGGCTTTTCTGCTGCAGCTGCAATTCCAGGATTCCAGAGGAAATAACACAAAATGGTTCATCTTATTCAAATGAAATCTCCTCAGAATAAGAAGGTAACGAGAAGGGGAAAGAAAAAGGGAGGAATAAGAGCTAGACTTAAATGGGAGAAATGTAAGCATCCATTTCTCCCCTCAGTTATTATGGCTAATGTTCGCTCTCTACGCAACAAAATTGATGAACTACAAGCTAATGTGAACTACATTCATCAATATAGGACTGCTTCTTTTTTAGCATTTACTGAAACATGGTTGAACAAGAACGATGATGATGACAGTCACAAATGTTGTTCATGAGCACCTTGAGTCTCCTAATACCACAGCAAGACTTTTGTCTGTTGATTTTTTTTTTTTTTGGCATTCAATACCCTGCCACACATTCTTGCTTAGAAACTCGGAAGTCGCTTTCATTTGGATCAGTTGATTCGTTGGATAATTGACTTTATGACCAATAGGTCTCAGAGAGTGTTAGTCAATAATACCCTCTCTGATCTTCTATATACATCTAAGGGTTCCCCGCAGCAGGGATGTGTCCTTTCACCTCTACTCTTTATTCTTTATACTGATGATTGTAGGTCTACTCATCCCAATTGTCATCTAAGTTTGCTGATGACACCATCTTACTGTTTCTACTTTCAGGCTCCTCACAGCAGCATGGTCTAGCTCTCCATGAATTTGATGAATGGTGTGATAACTCCTGTCAGGAACTAAACATGAATAAGACTAAAGAGATGGTAGTGACTTTTTCCAATAAGCAGAGGCAGATGGCTATGGCAGTTACTACTGTTATTGACAAAAATCCTATAGAGATTGTCGAGGAGTACAAGTACTTGGGTACAATATTTGATAAATTTACTTCCAACACAGAGGAGATACTTTGGAAATGTCGGCAGTATCTTTTAAGGAAGCTCAATTCTTTTAGGGTCAATAAGAATATTTTCTCTTTGTTCTATTACTCTTACATTGAAAGTGTCATTACATTCTCTATTGTTAGCTGGTTTCATTCTATCAGCTTTCAGAACAGAAATCGTCTGGAGCATACAGTTAAAGTTTGTTCGAAGATTACTGGACTTCCTATTAGGACTATATCCACTATAAGTGAACAGCAAATGCTGAAGTTGGCTGGTAGGATTTTACATGACCTGTCACACATCTTGTTTTCTGAGTTTGAGTGGCTCCCTTCAGGGCAACGACTTTGTTGTCCAGGTTGTAGGACACAAAGGAGGAAGGCAACCTTCATTCCTAAAGTGGTGCAGCTTCTAAATTCTCAATCATTTCTGACCCCCACGCTTACCATGTTGGATTTGCCTCTTAGATGTTTATATGTCATGTCATAGAATACATATATGGTGTGTATATTGTGTTATTTATTTACTGTGTTGTGTTTTTGACATATATTGTTTGTTACTCTGCATGACCTTGTGAATTGCCCTTCGGGGATAAAAAAAAAGTGTTTGAAATTGAAATTAAATAATATGCTCTCTGTGCAATAACATTTATTGTATATTTACAGGGAAGAGCTGCCATTGGTTGTCATTTACCTGTTAATGCCTTTGATTTCAGGCAGCTGGTAGCGAATAGCTTTCAAAGCTTCAACTCTGCATCTCCCACCTGGTTGCTGACAATGCTTTAAGTGTAAAATTCTTGACGTGTTCTTTGAGAATGGTCCGACGTTGAACTGAGGAGCTGAAAAGAGTGTAAAGTCACTGTAACAGCCTAAAGAAGCTGATGGACGACACAGAGGACTTGGCTGCATCACCAACAACAAGATTCAGTGTGTGACTTCCACAAGGAACATATAACACTTTGCACACTTTGGGATGCAATAACGGAAATAATAGAAATAGGCAAACAGCAGAATTGATAGATACGAGTTTTGAAATGGAAAAAAATAAAATAATTGCACTGGCTATGGCATTTGACATCAATAAAAAGGGTGTTGCCCCTCAGAGAACAAAAGGACAGAGATCTGTTTGGGTTCACCCTATCCTCCGATGCAGACATAAATTTGGAGAATACCATCAGCTTGTTCAAGAGCTGAAGCTAGATGGCGCTAGGTTTAAAGTGTATTTTAGGCTTAAAGACCCCCCTGTGGCTAATTGGCATATTCATTGATCCATGTATATCAAATGAGGCAAGGTTGTAGAGTTACATTCAAGCTATTTTAAGGCATGAAGAATTTTGTTTCACTTGAAATTTTTTTTAAATATGTCATTTTGGTGATCAAAAATGAGTTTTAAGGGATACAATAATTGACTACAGGGGGACTTTTCATAGATTTTTTTTAACTGCCTATTTTGGGGCATCATTAAATATGCGCAGATTCAGCGCGCGGCCCCTTTAAATCTCGCGCTCCCACCCCAAGCTCTCGACTCTATATACATTGCATAAACAAAGTTCACACAGCTAATATAACCCTCAAAATGGATCTTTACAAAATGTTCGTCATTCATGCTGCATGCATGCCTCGGATCATGTGAGTATAGTATTTATTTGGATGTTTACATTTGATTCTGAATGAGTTTGATAGTGCTCCGTGACTAACGGACTAATGCTACACTGTTGGAGAGATTTATAAAGAATGAAGATGTGTTTATGAATTATACAGACTGCAAGTGTTTAAAAATGAAAATAGCAACGGCTCTTGTCTCCGTGAATGCAGTAATAAACGATGGTAACTTTAACCACATTTAACAGTACGTTAGCAACATGCTAACGAAACATTTAGAAAGACAATTTACAAATATCACTAAAAATATCATGTTATCATGGATCATGTCAGTTATTATTGCTCCATCTGCCATTTTTCGCTATTGTCTTTGCTTGCTTACCTAGTCTGATGATTCTGCTGTGCACATCCAGACGTCCTGCCCTTGTCTAATGCCTTGAACATGGGCTGGCATATGCAAATATTGGGGGCGTACATATTAGTAATCCCGACGGTTACGTAACAGTCGCCGTTATGTTGAGATTTGCCTGTTGTTCAGATGTCTTTTAAACAAGTGAGATTTACATAAGAAGGAGGAAACAATGGTGTTTGACACTCACTGTATGTCATTTCCATGTACTGAACTCTTGTTATTTAACTATGCCAAGGTAAATTCAATTTTCAATTCTAGGGCACCTTTAATTACAGAAAATGGACATTCCACTGTTGCAGACATTGTACAGGGTGTGAGCAGGTCCATCTGGGATTGTCTTGTTCCCCAGTTTATGCCCACCCCAGAAGCAGAGGATTGGAAAAAAATTGCAGAGGACTCTCATAGGCTTTGGGCTTTTCCAAATTGTTGTGGTGCTACAGATGGCAAACATGTGATTATACAAGCACCAAGCAACACAGGATCACAATTTTATAATTACAAGGGCTCATTTTCAATGGTCTTGCTGGCAGTAGTTGATTCACACTGGCGCTTCAGGATGGTGGATGTAGGAGCCTTTACACTCCAAAGAAATCTAATGAGGCCCTATCCTGAACACACAAAAGGGAGAACAACGAGCGTTCAACATCCGTTTGTCACATGCCAGAAAAAGACAGTGGAGTGTGCCTTTGGTATACTTGCCCCTCAGTGGAGGCTTTACCACAGAATCATCTGGGTATCTCCTGCCATGGCTGAGGATGTTGTTAAAGCAACATGTGAAGAGTTTGGATCCGAAACGCAATAACTCCATTTTGATTAATTTGAGTAAAAAGGTGCTCCCTTTCGAAAGGGAACTCTACTCTGCATTTACCACTATGTCTGAAAGCCAAAAAATTGAACCACTCCAATCCTATTGGCCAGCGACAGCCTATGACATATCATAGTGCGGACATGTAAGTATAAAAGGAGCACCTAGGGAAACAGTCAGTATCTTTTCGTCTTTCAGGACTATTTTGTCTGATCGCGATTGTATCGAATCCGGTAAGGGAATCTTATATTATGCCTTACAAATGTTTCAAAAGAGTTTGTTTATCCGTGTCCCAGGTTTTGACACTTGATATACACATTTGTGGGCATTTTTTGTCTGGGAGAGGAGCACGCATAGACAGTGCTTGAGGGCGCTGTCTGTGTTTTTCTGTTATTTATTGTGAGCGTCTCCCTATCAGGACGCTCTGTTCTCGTTTGGCACTCTTCTCAAGGGAAGAGGTGTCCGCATCTGCGCCTGGTGATTCTGGCCCCATTTGTGCTGAGGCAAATTAGCGGCTGCAATCATAGGGCTTGCAGGTGAGCCTGTTGGGAAGTTTGAGAGAAGTGTTGTTGGATGACAATGACATCCGTGTTTAACCCTTTAAGACCGGATGGAGCGTCGGCGCTCCCATTTGCGTGTCTCTCCTTAAGAGCCAATAAAAGCTAAACCCATTAAAGATATTATGTAACACTAAAGCAATTTCATTATGTTTCTGGTACCAAAGTTGTGCAAATCTAACTTGCTCTGTTAAATAATCTCCATCCATATGTGTTAGACATGTTTGAATGTGTGTGAGAATACAAAATCATAAATGTAAAAATACATATTAGAATCGACAATAAAGGCAAAAAGCAAATTTTGTATGAAAGTTATATTTCTAAACATTTTGAAATCACTGCAAATTTCCAAAAATGGCAAACTCGGCAGTTGCTGACAGTGAACTGATTTCATAGAAAAATTGTACTCCCATTCATAAAGAATCCTTGTGTTAGCATTTAACATTGAGCATCAAAGCATATATACTTAATGTATCGTCACAATGGATTTATAACAGCAAACATTCAATGATATCAAAACATATACATTCTTTATATCGTCACAATAGAAGAAGAACCGGAGCTCCAGTTTTCATGAGCGTTGCCCCCCACAGTTTTTGTGCTGGAGAAACGTTGTGACATTATATGAGGTCTGTTTGTCCTATTACCCCATTTGAAGGGAAACTTCAGAATTGCATTGTTTAGGTCAACTAATGTGAAATACCTTCTAGATACAAGCACTTTTAAACACCCAGCTCCTCCAGAGTTTTCAGATCTTGCAGGAGAGGTTCAAAGATCCTATCATAACCATAGGTTTTAACATCTTCGGTTTTGCACAAAATTGACAAGTAGATGGATGATAATGAGGAATGAGACCCTGGAGGCAAGTTAGCTTATACCCAATAAACAGCACAAAGCCTGTGCTTCTTTCACGAGGTGCCAAGGGGGTTAGACTTCAAAGTCATCCACATACAAATTTGGGATGATCCTTGGCTTCTCCCCAACAAGAAAAGAATTCTCCTTGAACAGGGAACCATCTCTTAAGGACCTGTTCTGATGAGATATTCCAGAATTATCAATGATATCCGTTCTACATAGAAGATGCTTTAAGGACTTCAAAATTGGGACATATTGGAAGCTGCGTTTTTATTAGTATCAAGAACGTATTCAACTGGCTGTACAACTCTGAAGTTGTCCTTGTAATACTGCTTACGCAGATACGCTGTACTTAAAGGACCACCTTTCTGTATGGATATTTGCACAGGACCAGAACAAATTGCATCAACAGTTCCTCTAATAAGGGAGGTTTCTCTGATGAAATAGGCCACTCACAATGTCACAAGATAATGGGACAGGTGCAGAACAAATCAAATGATGGAGTTCCCCTAAAACCCATCAACAGCTGTGCTTTGCACATGAACTATATGCTCCAACTTCAGCAAAGCAGCTACAAAAATCTTTGCTCTATGATTTTCTGCAATAAGGGCATTCCAAGTCTTGAATGTGCAGGGACAGTCCAGGTATGTACATGGGAACCGAACTACATCCAAAAGTGACATCAGCTCTGCATCACTTGTCAGTGGGAAAAAAAAAGACTGTTAAAATCTGTTTTATTTTTTATTCTTTTTATACAAAATATTTACAAACTTGTTAACTACATCATTAAATATATGCAAGTGAACTCCTTATGTGGTTAAAAATAATTAAATTGATCGGTAAGTTATCACGGGTAATGGGCTCCACCATTATTTGTTTACAACACTGACAGGGAATCAGCCTGTTGGATTTACAACCCGCAAGTTCATCTTTTTCTTCCGAAATATATGACAGTAAGTAGGTGGCAAACTGGGAGAGAAACAGAGTACTTTATAGTTATCTACACAATGAGTGTTTGACACAAATAGATTAATATTACCTAATGTTTCAAAGGTTATCTTGCTGTTGTAGATATTGGTGTGCAATTACAAACTATATTTAGTTTTTACTAGTATTTTTGTGATTGTGTGTTGTAATTTTAATGGGAATGGAACATAAAATTGACATGAAAAGACATGGAACAGTTGTGATAAAAGACGACCACTGAGCATGTCTGTCTCTGGCTCGGCACCAGTGAAAACGCGAAAGCAGATTTAAAACATTTGAATTTAGCAGTTGGTCACGTGATTCACTGAACGTTCTAATCACTCTGGTGTGATCATACACGTCTAAGGGTTAAAGGTGAAATATGTAAGAATTTTTTGCAGTAAAATATCCAAGAACCACTAGACCAGTGTTATATATTTTGTTCACTTGAGTACTTATAATATCCCAAATGTTTGCAAATATTTGTAAATCATAAGAAGACTGCAATTTTAACCAAGGCTCCGGGACATTTGAGGAGTCGCCTGTCAATTGCATCATACCCGCGTTATCCTCAGTTTCCGGTTCTATTTTGTAGAAACCATGGAAACGCTTTAATATTTACATGTTGTAATAGACAAGGGAACAACTGTTTTGATATATTTATATACAGAAATCTAATTATTGTTATTGTTATATAGCTCAACATGTTTAGTCTTATTATAATAATAATAATAAATATAGCTGCAAGCAGCAATTCGGGGCCAAGCCCCAGAAGGGGCAGTAGCGCAATACGGAGCAGGTAGAGCAAAAACAGCAGAAATTGAATGTACATGCAAAACAGCTGGTTCAGAAGGACAGGTGGAAATGAAATGAAAATCAATAGAAGTTCAGATGAGAATGAACACAGAATGAACTAAAAACACTTGTATCTAATTCAAGAGGAATAAAGATTAGTACAATGCTTATTTGGATAAAAAAGGAATCAAAATGACTCATTACACACAATTGCATAATGACCACCCAACACGGGATTCGAACCCACAACCTCCAGGTCCAGTGTCCATTGCGCATGTCATTGCACCACTGTGCAGGTGACTGTTGACACAACTGCCGAAGTTCACTAGTTTATGTGAAAATGGACTCAAAAAGAAGAATTTTTATGAAACTGCACTGAATGTTATATTTAATAACTTTACTTTAGATCATTCTGCAGCTCATCATGCTGTAGCGCAATACAGAGCAGGAAGAAGAAAAACAGCAGAAAATGAACAAACATGAAACACCTGGTTCAGAATTATGGGCGAGAATGAACTCAGAAAGTACAGAAGCTTAGATGAAAATGAACACAGCATGAAACAAAAAGCATTTATTTCTAATCTAGAGGCAATAACGGAATCAAAACACACAATTTCATAAAACCACTCCACCCGAGATTCGAACCCACTATCTTTAGGTACAGGGCTCGTCAGGTACCTGGCTTTACACATTGAGCTACATTATGACACATGTTCAACATGTTGTGGAAGAGAACTTTTAGTGTAACAAAGAATTTACAAAAAAAAACATTTCTTAGCATGCTAACCATATTAGCATGCCAAGCTAACTTAATGCTAATGAAGCTCATGGTTAACTTGATAGCTGAAGAGCCACATTAAAAAGAATGACAACTGGTTAGCATGCTAAGCAATTAGCATGCTAAGCTAACTAGCATAAGATAACAATCACAAGGAAGGTCACATTCAGAGACAAATATCTCGGGAACGGTAGCGAATATCAAAAATCCGTTCAGTCATTTCTATGCGGCTCGGTCCAAAGATCTTCTGAGCTGATTGTGGACAAAATAGGACAAAATTTGTGGGAGGAGTAGCGAAAAAACTGTTTTTCATTTATTTCAATATGGCAGACAGGTACATTTAAGGAAAATGACAAATGACACATCGTTGGAATTGGCATTAGCCAGGGAATAAAATGACATAAAGTATACACGTTTTGGAAAGTGTTTTCAAAAGTTATAAGCATTTTTGCAAAAAACATTATATCTGTGGAACAGTAGGTGGCGCTGTGTTGAAACTTCTCAGGTACCTTCGGGACCTACTAAAGGTCATACATACTAATTTTTGTGAAGATATGTCAAATAGTTTAAAAGATATTGAAATTTATGACAAAATTCAAAATGGCGGACATGCTTTTCATCCGATGTTGACAAATTCAATATCCCCGGATTCGGCATGGCCCAAGGAATCCATAGACACCAAGATCTTGATTTTCTAATAAAGTGTTCAAAAGTTATTGGCCAAAATATCCATTTTACAGATCTCATGACCTGTAGGTGGCGCTGTTCCCAAATTCGGCAAGGAACCTCAGATCATGGTCTTGATCAAGTGTACGAATTTTTGTTTTGATCGCTCAAAGTTTGGCTGAGATACAGCCTCTATAGCAATTTTGGGTAAACCTCATTAACTTCGTGACATCATAACTTTTGAACAAAGATGAATAAAAAAAAATCTGCTCAGTCATTTCTGTGCGGCTCAGACCAAAGATCACCTGATCAAAGTCTGGACAAAATTGGACAAATTTTGAAGGAGGAGTAGCGAAAAAACGGACTACTGTACTTTTCAAAATGGCCGCTACTGTAATGGGTGGAGACTTAATGTAAGAATTTGAATAGAATCAGCATGAAGAGACAAATCAGATGTACTAAATTGTATTTTTCTAGAGCAAATGGTTCAAAAGTTATAACCTTTAGAATGTAGAATTTTTGAACTGGTGGTGGCGCTATAGAGTTGGTCCTTGAGACTCCAAAATTGGTCAGATTTCTAGACATGACCATCACTACAAGTGTGCCAAATTTCATCATTTTCTCATGTTCCGTTGATAGGGCTGCCATAGACTCCCATTCGGGAGGAAGAATAATAATAATAAAAGGGAAAACGTACAATTACAATAGGGGCTACAGCCCCTTTGGGGCTTGGCCCCTAATAATAAAAGGGAAAACGTACAATTACAATAGGGGCTACAGCCCCTTTGGGGCTTGGCCCCTAATGAAAATCAATAGAAGTTCAGAGAATGAACACGGAATGAACTAAAATACTTGTATCTCATTGAAGAGGAATAAAGATTAGCACAATCCTTATTTGGATAAAAAAGGTATCAAAATGACTCATTACACACAATTGTATAAAGGAACCCCACACGAGATTCGAATCCACGACTTCCGGGTCCAAGGTCCATTTCTCATCTCATTGCACCACTGTGCAAGTGAATGTTTCCACACCTGCCGAAGTTTATTAGTTCATGTGAAAATGAACTCAAAATGAAGAATTCTTATAAAGCTGCACTTTAGATCATTCTGCAGCTCATCATGCTGTAGTGCAATACAGAGCAGGAAGAGGAAAAACAGCAGAAAATGAACAAACATGAAACAGCTGGTTCAGAATTACGGGCAAGAATGAACTCAGAATGTACATAAGCTTAGATGAAAATGAACACAGCATGAAACAAAAAGCATTTATTTCTAATCCAAGAGGCAGTAAAGGAATCAAAACACACTATTTTATAAAACCGCTCCACCTGGGATTCGAACCCACTAACTTCGGATACAGGGCTCTTCAGATAACTGGCTTTACACATTGAGCTACTTGAGGATGCACATTCAACAGACTGTGGAAGAAACCTTTTAGTCTAACAAAGAATTCACAAAAAAAGCATTACTTAGCATGCTAACCATATTAGCATGCTAAGCTAACTTAATGCTAATGAAGCTCATGGTTAACTTGATAACTGAAGAGCCACATTAAAGAGAATGACAACTGGTTAGCATGCTAAGCAATTAGCATGCTAAGCTAACTAGCATAAGACAACAAACACAAGCAAGGTCACATTCAGAGATGAATATCTTGGGAATGGTAGCGAATATCAAAAATCCATTCAGTCATTTCTGTGCGGCTCGGTCCAAAGATCACCTGAGCTGATTTTGGACAAAATTGGACAAAAATTGTAGGAGGAGTAGCGAAAAAACTGTTTTCCATTTATTTCAATATGGCGGACAGGTACATTTAAGGAAAATGACAAATGACACATCGTCGGAATCGGCATAAGCCAGGGAATAAAATGACATAAAGCATACACATTTTGGAAAGTGTTTTCAAAAGTTATAAGTGGTTTTGCAATAATCATTACATCTGTGGAACAGTAGGTGGCGCTGTGTTGAAACTTCTCAGGTACCTTCAGGACCTTCTAAAGGTCATACGTACCAATTTGTGTGAAGATATGTCAAATTGTTTAAAAGTTATTGCAATTTATGACAAAATTCAAAATGGCGGACACGTGGTTCATCCGATGTTGACGAATTCGATATCCTCGGATTCGGCATGGCACAGGGAATCCATAGACACCAAGATCTTGATTTTCTAATAAAGTGTTCAAAAGTTATTGGCCAAAATAGCCATTTTTCAGATCTCATGACCTGTAGGTGGCGCTGTTCCCAAATTTGGCATGGAACCTCAGATCATGGTCTTGATCAAGTGTACCAATTTTAGTTTTGATTGCTCAAAGTTTGGCCGAGATACAGCCTCTATAGCAATTTTGGGTCAACCTCGTTAACTTCGTGACATCATAACTTTTGAACAAAGATGAATAAAAAAAATCTGTTCAGTCATTTCTGTGCGGCTCAGACCAAAGATCACCTGATCAAAGTTTGGACAAAATTGGACAAATTTTGAAGGAGGAGTAGCGAAAAAACGGAATACTGTACTTTTCAAAATGGCCACTACTGTACTGGGTGGAGACTTAATGTAAGATATTGAATGTGATCAGTATGAAGAGAGGAATCAGTTGTATTGACATTCATTTTTCTGGAACAAAGGGTTCAAAAGTTATAACCTTTACAAAAGTGAATATTTGAACTGGTGGTGGCGCTATAGACTTAGTCCTAGATACTCCAAAGTTGGTCAAATTACTTTTAATTACTATCACTACAAGCATGCCAAATTTGATAATTTTCCTTCTTATGGTTCATTGATTACCATACAGGGGGAAGAAGAATAACTACGAATTTGGACATAAAGGAATTGCATGTGATAGCTTCAGATTAGACCAGTTTTAGGCAGAATGCCTAGAACAGACACAAGTTCTGCATCTTTTCCTGCCACAGTACCTCATGCGGTCTGGGCATGTGTCACACTGAGTTTCGAACCCACGATGCAGAGCATTCGGGATCCGTGGCGTAACACATTGAGCTAATCAGCCATGCAAGTTCATCAGTATGCTAAGCAGAGGTTTCAGTGTGAGAAAGAGTTCACAAAAAAAAAGCTTCATAGCATGTTAACCATATTAGTATGCAAAGTTATTTAATGCCAACTAAGTTTTGGTTAACCTGTTGACTGAAGACCACATTAGAAAGAATAGCAATAGTTTAGCATGCTAAGCAATTACTGTGCTAAGCTAACTAGTATAAGACAACAAACACAAGCAAGGTCACATTCAGAGATGAATATCTTGGGAATGGTAGCGAATATCAAAAATCCGTTCAGTCATTTCTGTGCGGCTCGGTCCAAAGATCATCTGAGCTGATTTTGGACAAAATTGACCAAAATTTGTGGGAGGAGTAGCGAAAAAACTGTTTTTGATTTAATTCAATATGGCAGACAGGTACATTTAAGGAAAATGACAAATGACACATCGTCGGAATCGGCATAAGCCAGGGAATAAAATGACATAAAGCATACACATTTTGGAAAGTGTTTTCAAAAGTTATAAGTGGTTTTGCAATAATCATTACATCTGTGGAACAGTAGGTGGCGCTGTGTTGAAACTTCTCAGGTACCTTCAGGACCTTCTAAAGGTCATACGTACCAATTTGTGTGAAGATATGTCAAATTGTTTAAAAGTTATTGCAATTTATGACAAAATTCAAAATGGCGGACACGTGGTTCATCCGATGTTGACGAATTCGATATCCTCGGATTCGGCATGGCACAGGGAATCCATAGACACCAAGATCTTGATTTTCTAATAAAGTGTTCAAAAGTTATTGGCCAAAATAGCCATTTTTCAGATCTCATGACCTGTAGGTGGCGCTGTTCCCAAATTTGGCATGGAACCTCAGATCATGGTCTTGATCAAGTGTACCAATTTTAGTTTCGATTGCTCAAAGTTTGGCCGAGATACAGCCTCTATAGCAATTTTGGGTCAACCTCGTTAACTTCGTGACATCATAACTTTTGAACAAAGATGAATAAAAAAAATCTGTTCAGTCATTTCTGTGCGGCTCAGACCAAAGATCACCTGATCAAAGTTTGGACAAAATTGGACAAATTTTGAAGGAGGAGAAGCGAAAAAAACAAATACTGTACTTTTCAAAATGGCCGCTACTGTAATGGGTGGAGACTTAATGTAAGAAGTTGAATAGCATCAGCATGAAGAGACGAATCAGATGAACTAAATTTAATTTTTCTATGACAAACAGTTCAAATGTTAAAACCGTTAGAATGTTGAAATTTTGAACTGGTGGTGGCGCTATAGAGTTGGTTCTAGAGACTCCAAATTTGGTCCAATCACTATTCATGAGCATCTCTACAACTGTGCCAAATTTCATCATTTTCTCATGTTCCGTTGATAGGGCTGCCATAGACTCCCATTCGGGAGGAAGAATAATAATAAATATAGCTGCAAGCAGCAATTCGGGGCCAAGCCCCAGAAGGGGCAGTAGCGCAATACGGAGCAGGAAGAGCAAAAACAGCAGAAATTGAATGTACATGCAAAACAGCTGGTTCAGAAGGACAGGTGGAAATGAAATGAAAATCAATAGAAGTTCAGAGAATGAACAGGGAATGAACTAAAAACACTTGTATCTCATTCAAGAGGAATAAAGATTAGTACAATGCTTATTTGGATAAAAAAGGTATCAAAATGACTCATTACACACAATTGTATAAAGGAACCCCACACGGGATTCGAACCCACGACCTCCGAGTCCAGTGTCCATTTCTCATCTCATTGCACCACTGTGCAGGTGAATGTTGGCACACCTGCCGAAGTTCATTAGTTCATGTGAAAATGAACTCAAAATGAAGAATTTTTATAAAACTGCACTGAATGTTATATTTAATAACTACTTTAGATCATTCTGCAGCTCATCATGCTGTAGCGCAATACAGAGCAGGAAGAGGAAAAACAGCAGAAAATGAACAAACATGAAACAGCTGGTTCAGAATTACGGGCGAAAATGAACTCAGAATGTACATAAGCTTAGATGAAAATGAACACAGCATGAAACAAAAAGCATTTATTTCTAATCCAAGAGGCAGTAAAGGAATCAAAACACACTATTTCATAAAACCGCTCCACCTGGGATTCGAACCCACTATCTTGGGGTGCAGAGCTCATCAGGTAACTGGCTTTACACATTGAGCTACTTGAGGATGCACATTCAACAATCTGTGGAAGAGAACTTTTAGTGTAAGAAAGAATTTACAAAAAAGCATTACTTAGCATGCTAACCATATTAGCATGCTAAGCTAACTTAATGCTAATGAAGCTCATGGTTAACTTGATAGCTGAAGAGCCACATTAAAGAGAATGACAACTGGTTAGCATGCTAAGCAATTAGCATGCTAAGCTAACTAGCATAAGACAACAAACACAAGCAAGGTCACATTCAGAGATGAATATCTTGGGAATGGTAGCGAATATCAAAAATCCATTCAGTCATTTCTGTGCGGCTCGGTCCAAAGATCACCTGAGCTGATTTTGGACAAAATTGGACAAAAATTGTAGGAGGAGTAGTGAAAAAATGGAATACTGTACTTTTCAAAATGGCCACTACTGTACTGGGTGGAGTCTTAATGTAAGATATTGAATGTGATCAGTATGAAGAGAGGAATCAGTTGTATTGACATTCATTTTTCTGGAACAAAGGGTTCAAAAGTTATAACCTTTACAAAAGTGAATATTTGAACTGGTGGTGGCGCTATAGACTTAGTCCTAGATACTCCAAGTTGGTCAAATTACTTTTAATTACTATCACTACAAGCATGCCAAATTTGATAATTTTCCTTCTTATGGTTCATTGATTACCATACAGGGGGAAGAAGAATAACTACGAATTTGGACATAAAGGAATTGCATGTGATAGCTTCAGATTAGACCAGTTTTAGGCAGAATGCCTAGAACAGACACAAGTTCTGCATCTTTTCCTGCCACAGTACCTCATGCGGTCTGGGCATGTGTCACACTGAGTTTCGAACCCACGATGCAGAGCATTCGGGATCCGTGGCGTAACACATTGAGCTAATCAGCCATGCAAGTTCATCAGTATGCTAAGCAGAGGTTTCAGTGTGAGAAAGAGTTCACAAAAAAAAAAGCTTCATAGCATGTTAACCATATTAGTATGCAAAGTTATTTAATGCCAACTAAGTTTTGGTTAACCTGTTGACTGAAGACCACATTAGAAAGAATAGCAATAGTTTAGCATGCTAAGCAATTACTGTGCTAAGCTAACTAGTATAAGACAACAAACACAAGCAAGGTCACATTCAGAGATGAATATCTTGGGAATGGTAGCGAATATCAAAAATCCGTTCAGTCATTTCTGTGCGGCTCGGTCCAAAGATCATCTGAGCTGATTTTGGACAAAATTGACCAAAATTTGTGGGAGGAGTAGCGAAAAAACTGTTTTTGATTTAATTCAATATGGCAGACAGGTACATTTAAGGAAAATGACAAATGACACATTGTCGGAATCGGCATAAGCCAGGGAATAAAATGACATAAAGCAGACAAATTTTGGATAATGTTTTCAAAAGTTATAAGCAATTTTGCAAAAATCATTATATCTGTGGAACACTAGGTGGCGCTGTGCTGAAACTTCTCATGTACCTTCAGGACACTCTGATGGTCATATGTACCAAATTTTGTGATGATATGTCAAATTGTTTAAAAGTTATTGCAATTTATGACAAAATTCAAAATGGCGGACACGTGGTTCATCCGATGTTGACGAATTCGATATCCTCGGATTCGGCATGGCACAGGGAATCCATAGACAGTTTTCTGACAAACTGTTCAAAAGTTATTGGCCAAAATAGCCATTTTTCATATCTCATGACCTGTAGGTGGCGCTGTTCCCAAATTTGGCATGGAACCTCAGCTCATGGTCTTGATCAATTGTACCAATTTTAGTTTTGATTGCTCAAAGTTTGGCCGAGATACAGCCTCTATAGCAATTTTGGGTCAACCTCGTTAACTTCGTGACATCATAACTTTTGAACAAAGATGAATAAAAAAAATCTGTTCAGTCATTTCTGTGCGGCTCAGACCAAAGATCACCTGATCAAAGTTTGGACAAAATTGGACAAATTTTGAAGGAGGAGTAGCGAAAAAACTGGAATACTGTACTTTTCAAAATGGCCACTACTGTACTGGGTGGAGACTTAATGTAAGATATTGAATGTGATCAGTATGAAGAGAGGAATCAGTTGTATTGACATTCATTTTTCTGGAACAAAGGGTTCAAAAGTTATAACCTTTACAAAAGTGAATATTTGAACTGGTGGTGGCGCTATAGACTTAGTCCTAGATACTCCAAAGTTGGTCAAATTACTTTTAATTACTATCACTACAAGCATGCCAAATTTGATAATTTTCCTTCTTATGGTTCATTGATTACCATACAGGGGGAAGAAGAATAACTACGAATTTGGACATAAAGGAATTGCATGTGATAGCTTCAGATTAGACCAGTTTTAGGCAGAATGCCTAGAACAGACACAAGTTCTGCATCTTTTCCTGCCACAGTACCTCATGCGGTCTGGGCATGTGTCACACTGAGTTTCGAACCCACGATGCAGAGCATTCGGGATCCGTGGCGTAACACATTGAGCTAATCAGCCATGCAAGTTCATCAGTATGCTAAGCAGAGGTTTCAGTGTGAGAAAGAGTTCACAAAAAAAAAAGCTTCATAGCATGTTAACCATATTAGTATGCAAAGTTATTTAATGCCAACTAAGTTTTGGTTAACCTGTTGACTGAAGACCACATTAGAAAGAATAGCAATAGTTTAGCATGCTAAGCAATTACTGTGCTAAGCTAACTAGCATAAGACAACAAACACAAGCAAGGTCACATTCAGAGATGAATATCTCGGAAATGGTAGTGAATATCAAAAATCTGTTCAGTCATTTCTGTGCGGCTCGGTCCAAAGATCATCTGAGCTGATTTTGGACAAAATTGACCAAAATTTGTAGGAGGAGTAGCGAAAAAACTGTTTTTCATTTACTTCAATATGGCAGACAGGTACATTTAAGGAAAATGACAAATGATACATTGTCGGAATCGGCATAAGCCAGGGAATAAAATGACATGAAGCATACACATTTTGGAAAGTGTTTTCAAAAGTTATAAGCGTTTTTGAAATAATCATTACATCTGTGGAACAGTAGGTGGCGCTGTGCTGAAACTTCTCAGGTACCTTCACGACCTTCTAAAGGTCATACATACCAATTTTTGTGAAGATATGTCAAATTGTTTAAAAGATATCGCAATTTATGACAAAATTCAAAATGGCGGACACGTGATTCATCCAATATTGACAGAATCGGTATCGTCGGATTCGGCATGATCCAAGGAATCCATAGACACCAAGATCTTGATTTTCTGACAAACTGTTCAAAAGTTATTGGCCAAAATAGCCATTTTTCATATCTCATGACCTGTAGGTGGCGCTGTTCCCAAGTTTGGCATAGACCCTCAGACCATGGTTCTGATGAAGCGTACCAATTTTTGTTTCGATTGCTCAAAGTTTGGCCGAGATACAGCCTCTATACTAATTTCGGGTCGACCTCGTTAACTTCGTGACATCATAACCTTTGAACAAAGATGAATAAAAAAAATCTGTTCAGTCATTTCTGTGCGGCTCAGTCCAAAGATAATCTGATCAAAGATTGGACAAAATTGGACAAATTTTGAAGGAGGAGAAGCGAAAAAAACAAATACTGTACTTTTCAAAATGGCCGCTACTGTAATGGGTGGAGACTTAATGTAAGAAGTTGAATAGCATCAGCATGAAGAGACGAATCAGATGAACTAAATTAAATTTTTCTATGACAAACAGTTCAAATGTTAAAACCGTTAGAATGTTGAAATTTTGAACTGGTGGTGGCGCTATAGAGTTGGTTCTAGAGACTCCAAATTTGGTCCAATCACTATTCATGAGCATCTCTACAACTGTGCCAAATTTCATCATTTTCTCATGTTCCGTTGATAGGGCTGCCATAGACTCCCATTCGGGAGGAAGAATAATAATAATAAAAGGGAAAACGTACAATTACAATAGGGGCTACAGCCCCTTCGGGGCTTGGCCCCTAATAAAAGGGAAAACGTACAATTACAATAGGGGCTACAGCCCCTTCGGGGCTTGGCCCCTAATAATAATAATAATAATAATATGTTTTATTTATTTAGCACCTTTCAGGAACCCAAGGACGCTTTACAGTAAGTTGCTATATAATATGAATACATACAAGTATACAGTCAGTATACAACATGTAATCAACCAGATAGAACAGACAAAGAAGGTTAATCTACATTAGACTTACAAAAAACAAGCACAGTGCTGGAAAATTGAGACAGACAATTAATCAATTAACAAAACATAAAGTGAATAAGTGTGTTTTGAGGGCAGTTTTATAGGTCTGAAGAGAAGGGATATCACGAAGGTCTTGTGGTAGCTTGTTCCAGAGCTTAGAAGCTGATATGCTGAAAGCCCTACCACCCACACTAGATAGACGGAACTTGGGTACTGCAAGCAAGTTTTCAGTGCTCGATCTCAGAGTACGGGCAGATAATAGGGGATAATCATTTCGCAAAGGTAGGAAGGTGCTAAACCATGACGAGCTTTAAAAACTAGAGTAAGAATCTTAATCTGGATGCGGTAACTAACAGGGAGCCAATGTAGTTGCTGTAAGACAGGGGTGATGTGAGCTGATTTTTTGGTAAAAGTGAGTGTTTTGAATAGGCCTCTAGTGGACAGAAAATATTACTTATTTCACCTTTAAACCAAAACCAGAAACATATTGGCAGAGACTCTATTCCAATACGGAAACAAGGAAATTATGGGAAAATCTAAGATATTGATGGAAAAGTCCTATATTAGAGAATTTTGATTATATGTAAAGACTTGATTGTTTGTTGAGTGAAATGAGACTGTGTAAGTTTGGTATAGCAATGCCAAGTACAAAGTATGTACTGCAGAAGATGAAGGGATATTACATTTATTACATTATTAATATTATGCATTTTTTTAAATGCATAAAGTTAAAATGTTTTATTAAAAAACTGAAATAAATGGTAAGAATATTGGGAATAGAATAAATAATCATGAATTTAAATTGTGAATTGGTTTTAAAGGTAAAGCCATAAATATTTGTTTTTTAAATCTGAGCAGGGCCTGGCCTGGTTAGTACTTGAATGGGAGACAGCCTGGGAATACCAGGTCCTGTAAGCTTTATGTTTTACTTCACTACTGTGCTAACATTTTAAATAGCCCGCTCTTTGCTGCAGCTTTTGGGAGTCATTATGTGCCCATGTGGTATAGTTTACAGTTTAAAATGCAATCTTCCAGCAGAAAGCCCTTGAGAATTTGCTGACCTTCTGTTCTCATGGAAGCATCTGCCGAACATCATTTATGGCGTTGCACGTGGTTTAGCAACACATGCCAATCTAAGGGCACCAGAAAGCATTCCAATTCACCCATATGAAGGACGGTTAGCAGAACCAACTGAAGAAAACATTAAACTTGCCAAATCTGGACATCTGAAAGTGTCCTTGCCTTGGCTGGAGGGAAAAAAAGAGTGTAAGCGATCCTCAAGGACGCCCACTGACAGGGGCTTCAAAACATTACATATTGTCTGATGGTTTTCACGAGAAAAATACCAAAGACAGTAGAGATATTCTGAGGAAGATCACTATAGTGCCTCAACTAGCTGGCACAATAAATAGCCAGGTTGCAGAGCAACTGTTCTCAAAGATGAGGAAAAATAACTACTTTTTAAACACGTCTCAGCCAACAAAGTAAGGACTAGACTAATGAAGACTTTTGGATCAAAGTTGTTGAAGAATATGCAGGGACAAGCTATGCTGGGTAAATAAAATATATATCCTGAATATATATATTAAATATTAAGCACTTTTTTTTTTAAAGTAGTGGAAATACTTAGGCCACAATTCAGTGTGTGTTTGAAGGAAATATGAGGTTTGGGTCTAGCTCTTGTTGGCTTTTTGTATTGTTATAGAAAATTCCAACATCTCCACTGAGGAGCCAGTCCCCATAGACATTGAGATGGAGGACACAACCACGACATCCATGATGGTCCCAACCAGTAGTAAGTGTTTATATATCCTGTAATAAGTCTTAATATATCCTGATGCAAGTTATTGTATGTAATTATCCATTTTTACTATTACAGCAGAAAATGAAATGGTGTGTAACATCAAACACCTGTCTGCCAGTAGAGTGTGTTGGGATTTTCTGCCTAGTCATAGGCAATTAGCAGTGGTATGTGAATGACAGTTTTATTTGATGTTGTAATGGTACTTACATATCAAACTTTTTTTTTTTTTAATTACTTTTTAATTACTTTTTAATTACTTTCTTCAAGCTTGAATGGGCTTTGGGGACAGATGACCCAGATGAGACAATTGCTAAAGTTGGAAACTTGGTTCTGAAAAGGAAAGATTTCTGGGCTCTCTAGGTCTTAATGAGTGGTTGGATGGAACAGTGAGTTGACATACAAAAACATACAATAAGAAATGTCTATGACTGTTTACAGTTTTTTTTGTTTTTTAATTACAGATTGCAAACGGCTGTCTTGAGGTAACTGCATTGGTGGCTAAGGAACGAGTACGTTTTTGTAAAGCTGCAAATCTCAAATAGCTGTGTCTAGCTTGTGTACAGTCTTACATTGGTATGTTACTGTATGTTGTAAGGAATGGATGTGTGGAAGGCTAACGCATATGTTGCCTACTGGTTGCTTCCTGGTTGCCTCCAAATAATTTGGACCCAGCCTTGTCATTTCCAGTGAGGCCATAAAATTACATAACATTCACAGCAGTGACCAATTTTATTTTAAACCAACTAAATGGAATTTTTTTTTTTTTAAAGGTGTCCTAGAACCCCTTTTCAAAAGATGGGTGTCCCCTGAACGTGTCTGTGAAGTTTCAGCTTGAACATTTTTTTAAATTAATTTTTTGATTCTGAATGAGTTTAAGGCTGTGCTCCGTGGCTAACGGGCTAATGCTACACTGTTTGGAGAGATTTGAAGTTGAAGTGTTTATGAATACAGACTGCAAGTGTTTAAAAATGAAAATAGCGACAGCTCTCTTGTCTCCATGAATACAGTAATAAACGATGGTAACTTTAACTACATTTAACAGTACATTAGCAACATGCTAACAAAACATTTAGAAAGACAATTTACAAATATCACTAAAAATATCATGTTATCATGGATCATGTCAGTTATTATTGCTCCATCTGCCATTTTTCACTATTGTCCTTGCTTGCTTACCTAGTCTGATAATTCAGCTGTGCACATCCAGACGTTTTGCCCTTGTCTAATGGCTTGAACATGGGCTGGCATATGCAAATATTGGGGGCGTACACCCCGACTGTTATGTAACAGTAGGTGTTATGTTGAGATTCGCCTGTTTTCCAGAGGTCTTTTAAACAAATGAGATTTATATAAGAAGGAGGAAACAATGGTGACCTTGCCCATACTTGGGCCGAAAGTACACAATGACGTCAGATTTTGTGACGTTGCTCTGACTCAGCTTTCAATCCGGAAGACAGTTATTTTTGCATTTTTCAGAGTGTTTTCTATTTTTTACTTAGGAATAACATTAATGAGTACCTTTAGTGTTTTCAGTGATGTGCAGCCTATACATATCTGTTTACATCTCAAAAAAAGTGTTTTGGGGTTTCATGACCCTTTAAGTGTGAGTGCTGCATGCTCTATATGACCAGTCATTTACTCTGTCACCCGGGTGTTGATAGCGCACGAGCGCAGGTGAGACCTGAACAGTTAATGACCTGAACAGATGTAACTTGCCAATTTAAACATTTGAGTGCAAGGCGTGAAAGAGAACTTTCGCGTGCACTGTGAGAAGATTTTTGCACTCATCCGAAGCGTGTGTGTAGCGCCCAAATATTGAGGTCTCTTTCAAGTCTTGTGCTTTACAAATTTACACAAAATTATGTCAACATGCCCATCTTGGTGAGTATCCTAGCAAGGATAGTAGGTTATGTCTTAAAGAGGGGGTATCACACACAGTTTCTCATATCTCATGTTAATCTTGAGTAATCTAAAGACTTTTCAGAGCTATGAAGGATGTATTGTCATAGATACGCTAAACCGAGACTTTACGGAAAAAGCCGAGATCCTGGAGGCGTGTCTGCAATCAGTGCTGTGGGCAGAGCTAAAGAGCGCGCAAAGCTTCTGCGATGTCTGCTAGCTGCGACATCATTATAAATACAAAGGGAACAAAAGCGTTTGTGTTGTTTACATTATATGAACTTGCGTGCCGATTGCCAACAAAACACAGACATCTGATGCAGCCTTACTCACCACCCGTGATCTGCAAATCCAGCGCCGAACTGGGACCTGTTTACAAAGTATTCATCACCGAAATCCCGAAAAACAAACAAACATACATGTACAACTCTATTGCTGCCCCGGAAAAACAAACTTCATCCACTGTTCCCTTAATGCTGCGTTCTTTGGGAAGCTGAAAAAGGTAATCTTTCCCTCACAACCAAAAACACACTCCTTTGGTGACAGGAGCTGCATCTCATTTCAGAGGCTGTGTCCTCCGGAGGTCGCATTTGAATACTTCATCAAGGATGTCATAGTTAAGAAAAATCTAATGGTTATTTTTCTAAAATGAGACCAATGATGTGTGCAGCCCCTGAATTGGGACACAGCCATTATTGAAAAATCTCTTGGCTTGCTCTGGGTGATGTGTGTGCGCACGCTTATCAGGGAGAGGTGCCTATACAAGGAATTCCGCTCTCTTTTGACGTCCTACAGGACACACTCGAAAAAAAATCTCAGAAACCGGAAGTAGTCATTTGGCACAGAAATACTCCATCATACGTCCAACTCATGTTTTGAAACTTTGGCCATGTTTAGCATGAGAATCAAACTCTTCAACAGTGTAAATAACTCAGAATGCATGAAATAGCATTACACCCCCCCTTTAAGTGAACTTGTACACTCGAGAAAGAATGCATGTGTTCAGTATCAGTGTACTGATCCGTGTATTATGTCTTAAAGAGACAGCAGCCCTTGCATTCCTGCTGTCTGAATGTGTTTTTAATGTTAATCAAACAACAAAAGACAAGAAAATCACACTGAATAAACATAATGAACATTTTTAATTACAAAATAATACTCTCCAATGTGCGTTCACACAACAACATCTGCTCTCATGTCAATAACACGTGGTGATCTAGTGAACATGCCTTGGAGATTCAAATAAAGAGGTAAATTGTGTTTTTTGTGTGTGTGTGTGTGTGTGTGTGCAAACAACGCACTCATGTTGCTTCATAAAATTGAGGTTAAACCCTGATGTCACATGGATTACTATAATGTCTATGGAGTGACAGAAATTCTCAGATTTCATCAAAAATATCTTAATTTGTGTTCTGAAGATGATAGAATGTCTTGCTTGTGTGGAACAACATGAGGGTGAGTAATTAAGTTTTCATTTTTGGGTGAACTAACCCTATCACAACATCTTAGTTTCATTTAATCATGTTTACCTTGATGTTTCCAGGCACTCAATAATGTAAAAATTCTAAAATGGCTTCTTCTTTGCCATAAATCAAGTCGTCCAAGCCCTTGGTCCATAAGCTTCTCAACCAGCTGGTTGGTTACATCTGGTGAAAGGCTTGGCAACACCAACAATACAGCATCTTTCAGGAATACTTTTATTCCAGACATTATTCTAGAAACTGTCTTGATTTATGCACAAGCAGCCTAGATCTTGTGATCTCAAGTAATGAACTCCCTGGTCTATAAGACAAAAAGGATTGACATTTCTTTGTGAGAAAATACACATTGCAATTGTCATGTACAAGAATTAACTAAATGTTCCCAAATACAATCCCCTCATCATTCTTTTGCAAAATAACATGCATGTTTTGTTTTTTTTGTTTTTTGTAAAGATTTCCCTTTACAGTCACTTCATTGCATACCACTGTATTCCCTGGCTGAAAATTATGACAGGCAACAGATCCTTGAATGTCATCATTGTAGTCATTAACATGAAACTCCATTCCCCTCTCTGCCACAACATTTTCAGGGAAAGGGCTTCCTGCATTTAGGTAGGCCTGCAGAAGTTGATGTCTTTCTGCGAACGTAGCACTCAGGTTCTTGAAATTGTGCAATTTTCTCACACACTGTTTAAAGTATGAGTGCTTACTTTCAAAGCGTAGTGTCCAAAGGTGAATAAGTGGACCAAAACGAACAGTAAGCTCAGGATAATAATAGTGGTGCTTTGGCTTAAGTGGATGATTTGGAAAAGCCACCTTTCGAGTCTCAATATGCTCCCCTATTACAACTGATAAATATGCAATCTGACAAATTAATGGAAGGAGCACAGATGAGCTCTGCTATCTGTCTGAGTTCAAGTACTAACTGCCATACATAATTTTCAGTTATGTATGGCCAACAAAAAGAGGTAAAAGCCGGAGCAGGCACCAATGCTGAACTGCATGTCCACCTCAACTGGTTTTTCATGTGCATCATTCCCAAGATACTTAAACTGGTCTGATTTAGTTCAGTGTATGTGAACTGTTTCTCCTGATTTACAAGATGATCGATATACAAAGCAAGGTCAAATGACACAACACCTTCGAATAGGTCATGTCCAAGACAGGGAGGTAGTCCTGGCTGGCAAACCTAAAATATTTTCATGTCATTACAGGGAGAATTACATTTGACACCAACTGCACTTTCAGTTTGACCAGCATCCAAATCCTTAAGATTTTGCTCATACGACTCCACAATTCTTGTTACTGCCTTTGTTAGGGGAGCTGATTGAAATGGTTGAGTCAGTCCCTCACCAGAACTGACTCAACCATAGAAAATTCCACCCTTTTAACAGGGCGGACTAAACCACTTTAATTACAGGGTGGACTTAATTCAGTAAATCAAACCTCAAAAACAATTCAATATATAGGCCTACAAATAAACTCCATAAACATGAAATTACATTTAACATAAAACAATGAAAAAATGAATAAACTTTACAAAAATACATTTAAACAAACAAACCCAAACCCATATGGTAACAAAAAAAAAAATGTTTCCCATAATTCCCAGCAAAGGATATATAAAGGACATGAGGAAACAGCGCGCTCTTTTAATAATAGGCCTTTGTTCCATGCTGCAGTCACGGATCCAGGCGAAACTCCAGGTAAGACACAATTCAAAAACAACTTAATAAAGAATCAACCTTAAACCCATATCTTTGTCTTGGTTTTATTCATTCACTAGCGTGCACTCTAGCAATTAATTATCACTCTTTTATGTTGTTATGCGCACATAAAGAGCATGTACCTTTAACAAAAAATGGTTTGGGTAAATATTAAAGAAACAAAATAAATGCATAGAAATTTATAAACAAGCAGGAAACCAAACCAATTACTTACAAAAAAGATAATAAGAAAACTAGAACCATTGGAATAATTTATTTGATAAGTGTGGCCTAAGCCATCACACCTACATAGCAGAACTAGCTGCATAGGGTCAATGCCTGACCTACGGGGAGGCAACAGGTTTGCAAGTGTCATGTAAACGGTGAGAATTTTTTGTTTTTTTCTTACCAGACCCAAGTGGATCGGCCACTTCAAAAGCATCTTCATACAAGATTAAAGCCAATCAATCTGTATTTTGATCTGCTTGAAACAGCACATTTTCAACAATATTTTTGCCATTCCTGCCTACATTACAGTAAAGCACTTGTGCAAGTCACGAGCAAATCACCGAAATGCGTCCAGTGCTATACAATAAACGTTGCCAATGCTCAAACAGCATTTTGGACAAATGTGGCTCAGCTGTGTGAGCAGAAGCATTGCCAGGTGTCTGGCAAGAAATAGAATAGTGTATTCAGTAGTGTAACGTCTGTACAAGAATTCGTCTTAGTCAACCATCTTTGGAATTTTCAGAATGCTTTTAGCCTGCTGAACTGTGCATGTAAATCACGTATCGGCTCTGGCCGGTCTAAGAAAGACGGGCACTTTGGCACTTTTGTGGACCCGCTGAGGTTAAATAGAGAACCCCATTTCCCAGCTCTGGAGACTTCAAAGGAGTACCTCATGTGGCTACATTCCAGAACAGCCAAAACCCAATACGCACACAGAGACACACACACACACACACAAACATGCTTAGAGATTGTATATACAGTTATTCTCAAAATATGACTGTGCCAAAATGTACCCGTCATGTATGCCATGTGCATGTATGTATCTCTAGTGTTTAAACTTAGTTTAAATGACTGTAGTTGGGTTAATTTTCATGTTAAACAATAGTATTAGAGTATAAAATGTATCTTCCTTAAATGCTTTTGGCCACCTGGCAAGTTTGGTTTCGTTGTAAAGCTCTCTTTATGCCTTATTCATCAATGTATGTCACATTACTGTAAAATGCATTGTTCTATTTTTAATGGTACTGTGAAGAAAGTACAATCCGATCTGATACTTCATAAATTATGCAAATCAAGCCACAAGACAAGACAAAGAAAAGTTTTGCCCGCCAGGATTGCCCACGCAGCTATTGGCTGTTTCACCCAAGGAGGCGTGTTGGCTTGTTTTTCCTTAAAAGACAACAACACGCAATGTTTCTTTGGTCTCTTGATTGTCCCTGAATTGTCCATCATCCTCTCGTGCACGGACGTCTCAGGTGACTGCGCTTCCATCACGCACTCATCTCCTTTCGGGACCGTCTCCAGCAAAACGAACTTTCAAGTCCTCAGTTCAAATCTTCCCACGGAAACGGAAGAAGCCAACGAACTGCAGCAGCACTGAACCATTACCTGTATCTTTTGAAACTCAGCACAAACTAATGCAAGGACCATTTCTCTATCTTAGACGCGATACATCTAATACGATCTAATTAAACTGATTTCTCTGCTGGCTCTCAAGGACTGTTAGTAAGTTTTGATATTTGTTTTCTCTCTTTCCCTGTCTTTACTTTCGCTTCTGTATATATGTATATTCCCTGTGTATATTTAGCCATATAACCTTTGTATTATCAATTTCATATTTTAAATACATTATATTCATGCTTGATTGTTCTGCTGCTCATTCAGAAAACCCAAGTCACTTCTTTGTTGTCGATCCGGCACCATCGCTTTACGCTTTGATGCTATAATAGGAGTTTATTCTCGTGGCCAGAGAATAACATTCCTTTCATAATAGTCTATGAGAAAACTAACAGTTTGCTGGACAAACTTGGATAGTTTCTATAAACAACTATTAAACTAGAACTGATCCTATATGTAATGATTATAATTCGTTGTAATTAATTCACAATATATGTGCATAATTCCCTCTTGGGTCGATACATGTATCATGATTAATCATAAGGCTTTATGATTTATTATATTCATATATTTCACCCATAAATTGATTAAATACTTGTAATAATCGCTAGAGATTCGTTACAGTAAAATAGTGTAAAATGTATTCAGGGTGTACACTATAATAGTGTACACTAGAATAGTGTAAAATGTATTCCGGGATTGCATTTGTTTAGTACAGTGTTGTTCACTGCAAGATTTTGATGTTATTTAAGCTCAAATAAAGTAAGGGAAAATATTTGCACTAACTGTTATAAACTAATACTGTATGTAATAATGATGTGTATGTATGAATGGTAAGTATTTTTGTATTTCAAGTATTTTTGTAGTGTCACTGCTGTTAGTTATCTTTTCATATACAGTTTTATTCTGGTTAAAGTTTTACTGTAGCCGACTACACGACTGAGTAGTAGCTTGTTTGTAAAGGTATTGTTTTATTTGTAGCATGAACAACTTGTTTATGAACAAAAGTTATTTAACTCCTATATTTTTTTTATTAACTTTTGTTTGTTTAGGTATTTATGTAGCAACTGTGCAAAAATGCCAAAAGAAATTGAAAACATCTGCTGCAAAGAAATACAAAAGGTATTTTAAAAACATACATCCAAAATAATGTAAAAGAATATAAAGTTATGTATAATCCTTTCGACATAAACTATAGTAATAATAGAATTTTTTCAAATGATGAATGGCAGGTCACTGCACAGGAGTTACTCATTGACTTGCATTACTTTTTAGGTTGTAAAACGTATGATGGAGGTTCCGGACCCTCCGTCATGTATGGTTCTGCATCCAGGTTTCAAACCAAACTGCTTAAATCATTTCACTTTACAAAATATAAATAATATTTATAGAGCTGACTATGGACCAGTGAGACGCAGAACTGAAGAAGAGATTTTATTAATTTTATTAGATTTTAAGATTTTATTAATTGTTAAGACAATTAATATTGATGTGCAGTATAACTTTTGTAAGATTTAAAAGATGTAGTTACATAACCAAGAAATAAAAAAAAATAGAATAACATAACTTTTGAAAGATCATTTACATAAACGAGATAAAAACACAAAAATAACAAGTTACAATTTTAAATATTGCTCTTTCTTTATCAAAAGAAAAAAATGATCAACAAATGTATTTATAATAAAAATATTTTAACAGCTCACGTAGATTTTTCTATTATAAGAAATGTTTTATATACACTATAAATCATTTCACTTTACAAAATATAAATAATATTTATAGAGCTGACTATGGACCAGTGAGACGCAGAACTGAAGAAGAGATGTTATTAGATTTTAAGATTTTATTAATTGTTAAGACAACAGACAATGAAGAGTTATTATGTTGAAATAACGACTTAATATCTTGAAATAACGAGATATTATGTGGGGGGGGGGGGGTTTCCTCCCACCAATTTTTTTTTTTTTTTTTTTTTTTTTTTTCACCATGCGGTTCAGGGCTTCCGTAATTTCTTTTATAATTTTGTGAATAAAATAAAGTTTTTGTTTAAACTTACTGTGCGTTGGTTCTGTTTTCACTGACTTTGTTGTGCATTCCCCCTTTTTGGATTTTGGAAAAAGGAATTTGAACATAGGCTCTCCTTTACTGGTTGTTGCCTGGTCACGATCAGCGTTTTCGTTGTAGTGCATAGCTGAGAGGTACAACCTGTAAATGGTGAACAATTTATAAAGAATGCAAACAATAACAGACTGTAAGAAATAGTGTTTAATAATATTGCTAAATATGCCATAATAACTGTTACCTGCTCAACATCCCTATGAAAGGGAAAATCACATTCTTTGGGGCAAAATGCAGAATTAGGCTGTGATATGACTCCAGTGATGATGTTTGGAAGTGGTGACTTAGTTTTTCAACGTCCTTCAGAACTCTCTTGTTGTATAGCACCTTTCCCACTTTGTGTAGTGCCACTGATTCTGTAACAGCACAGACATTTACCAATGAAGAAAATATGTACATTTTACCAGTTCACTGTCATTTCAGTTGCCCTCTCTATGTAGTCTTACCTGGTTGGAACCATTTCTTAGGATCACTGGAAGCTTTGTCAGGATGTTCACACTTAGGGAACAGGGTATTTTTGTGGACATGTACGTTTTGAATGTGGTTCATCAGTGATGTCCACTTTGCAACCTTCTTTGGCCCAGACACAGAGGATATTGCACACCAGTATATGTGGTTTTTTATGCTGCGCAACCATTTCTTCAGCACCTCACAGTCCTTTCTCTGTGAAAGTTTCTGTAGTTTCTTTGACAACCCTGTACAAAGACATACATCATTTGTACAATCTATGTAATCAAAACAGAAGCCTGTAATCAAGCTTGTTATTGGTTAAAGACAAAAACAGAAATATTTACCTTTTTCAAAGTGCCACACGTCATAGAACTGAGTGATACTGCGTTCCCTCAGGTACTTTTGAATCTGTGGATGTCTATCTGTGATTATGTAGTCTACAGCTAAACCATTCGACTCCATCTTATCCAGACAACGCTTCAATCCCTCCCTCTCCATGTGGTAACTGCCACCAATCTTGTTGCTCTGTTTTAGGTATACCGCATGTAAAATATTTAAGTGTTAACAGTAAAATACTGAATAATGAGTAACAATTTTGCTGGATGCCTCGAAATTACCAACCTGAATTAACTGAACATCCAGAATTGTGTTAGTTTCCACATGCATTAAAGTGTAGCTACCGAATTTGGCCGAGTGTCATATGGCAAACATAAAAGATAATAGACCATTAATGATAATATCAGCATTACAACATTTTTGGGAAACTACAAAACCCTAAACAATACACAGCCTTAATAAAATTAATATTGTAACCATATCTGGTATGTCAGCGCGCATATCTCCAGCTAATGCAACCTTTCCCTGCTGTTGTAGCTGTGTAATAAGATTATGTTGATCTCTGTTCTACTTGTGTATGATGGTAGGCTCTATGAAATTCCTGGCATGTCTCCTGAAAGTACCATAGTGCATCATCTGGAGGTTCATGGCCTTGAAAATCTATTAAAAAATACATACAGAAACATTAATATCCATACAATCTAAAACAACAAAGTAAATTTTCTATTAATTTTATTATAATATGGTTTTCAATACCTTCTGTAGTTGAACAAAGGATCCACCGCAAAAAATATGTTGCAGCAGTCAGTAGAAGGTTCCCAACTGGGGTACTCCCTACAATGGGCTGGCTGTGCCACTGTCTGTGGTACTGACACTTATCACAGAGCTGAATGAATGCCACAAAAGTCCCCATTTGCCTGGTCTTGACGGCACACTTTGTCTTACAAATTGGACAGGACATAAATAACTCTCTTAGGCAGCTTTCAAAAACTATGTATTTTCTTTCGTGCCAGTTGGACTGTGGATCTATCCTAAAAAAAACAAACAAAAAAAACATTTATGTTAAAAAATAATAATATTGTAACGTTTATTGAAAAGTAATTCAGTTGTGAATTGTTACGTTATGTATTTATTACTTACGACAACTCAGATTCCTTAGTGATGGAAGACTCAGGGTTATAAGTCGAGTCATGGGGTTCCACTGGTACTTCTGATTCAGTGTCTTCCTCTTCCTCCTCCTCCTCCAACACCAGACGAGGTCTCTTGCTTGGTCTGAACATTGAGCCCTTTACAGGGGTTGGAGAGAGCAGCATATCCGGCAAAAAAAATACCATCTGTCATGTTACTACAAATAAACTTTACTGTGAGACACACAAGACACTTTCAAACTCACATAATTGTCAATACACAACACAGTAGCTTAGAATGAAATACATTGTACTAATAATTACTTTCATAAAGCACTTTGAACATTTAACGTCTGTATACCTCTGCTCCTTACGTGGAAATCCTGCAGTGTATTAATAGAAAGTTGAGTGCCCACTGATCGCATTTTGGGCAATGTATCCATGGCAACAGAATATGTATTTATTGGATCTGTCTGACATCCAACTTCAACTAGTTTAGATGTAACGATGAACTCTTCGGTACTTGGACCTTGCTGAGATGTTGACTCTAAAAAAACGAGAATGTGTAACTGTGAAAATATAGCAAAAAATACATTTGTAATGTAAAAGAGTAATGGCAAAATTAAATAATTATTGTTAAAAGAACCATAGAAACAAACCACTGGCGTATATATCAATAGATTTTATATAATCATTTTAACAAATGATATCTACTGTCTGCGAAAGAGAAATTAATTCAATACAGAGTCCAGATCTGCAAGGATCTCTACTGACTGTATAACAGTAACTTTTGTTATTGTAGAATGAATATAGCCAAATATGTTTAGCAAAAAATTAAAAAATTATGAGCCTGTTACAAAACCTAACCATGCCTCTACTGCACTGGCCAAATCAAACACAAACGTGTTTTGCATGACTGTAGCTGAACTAGCATGTGGTCAAACACAACAAACGTAATTAAACGCTGTACACTAATAACAGAAACGTCAAAAAATAAAAAAAAATAAAAAGCGATGTTCGCGGGTGTGTTTAGTTAACTGCCTAGCGTAGCCAAACCACGTTGGTCTTGATGCAACCAAAACACACACAGAAACTACACATTTAAAAGACATGTACTTACAGGTTTAGGCCCATAAACAGCAGCTTCTGCCTTTAAAGTGGGAACTGCTTCATCTTTTAGTAAGAGCTGCCCTGCTGAAAAATCCAGCTAAAACCAGCCTAAGCTGGTTGACTGGTCTTAGCTGGTTTAAGCTGGAAGTAGCTGGTTTTAGCTTGTCTCCCAGCCTGGCTTAGCTGGTCAAGCTGGTCTCCCAGCCTGGGTTAGCAGGTGTTCAGCTGGTTTAAGCTGGTCAAAAGTCAAAACCCCTCTAAAACCAGCTATGACCAGGCTGGGAGACCAGCTAAAACCAGCCTGACCAGCTTAGGCTGGTTTTAGATGGATTTTTCAGCTTCGAAGCTTTGAGCAAATCCAGTATTGAACTCGTGAAGATTCTTGAAGCGGTCTTCCGTGAAATGTGCAGCACAGATGGCTAAATTTGCATTGTAATCAGTAGGAACAGAATTAAACACAAATTGTAACCTTTGCTCCCGAAGTCCAGCATCCCGAGGAAGGCCAAACACAGAAGTCTTGCACTTAGGGTAAAAATATCATCGTTTTGATGGCATGTCTGCACTCTAGCCTACTGCAACAGCTCTCGCTCTTTCATAATGACTGCGGCGTGGCCTCGCCCACTTTGTTGCGTGTTCCCAGGGGCAGTGTTTATGTTAATAGCAAGGGTTTATGATGTCACCAACCCGGGAAGAAGCTCGTTGTAGTCCAAACCGGCCGTTTTTGTAGGCATTAAACTGCCATAACTTTAAAAGACAATATCTCCGTTTTCATTGAACTTTCAGCACTGTAACTTTGCAGATACTGTTTATACACAAGCAGCAACATTACACACTAACTAAAGTTAAAACAGTGAAATCGCATGTAACCACCCCTTTAAAGCTCTAGGAGGAGTTCGTTAAAATACAACGTCTGGAAATGGCAAATTTTGCAAAGTTAATTCAAAATATCTGACTTCCTCTTGGTTTAGAGATTTTTCTCCAAGAGACTTTTTTGTAGGTATTGGGCTGTTACCGAATTTCATACTTGTATGTGAAACGTAGAGTCGGGCACTTCGTTGAAATTTTGTAGGTGGCACTATCGAGCCATTTTGCCACACCTAATTCTGAAACCCATATCAGGCCTACATTTTCACCACTTCTGAAAATCTGGAAAGTTTCATGAGTTTTCGAGCATGTTTAGGCCCTCAAAATGTGATTCTTCTTTCATGGCAAAACATCAGACTTTGTCAGTCCGCCACGGACACACCCTTCAACGAAAACTCAAGATCTTTGCAATTTAACATCGCGAAGGCCTTAAGATTAGATTGACCATATATGACGTACTTCTGGTTAAATCTCTATGAGGAGTTAATCACAGTGTAAAACATGTAATTTCCTGTTACCCACAGGTGGTGCTATGATCGTAACTGAATATTGACATTTAGATGTATTCAGGTCAGGTCAGGACTCTAATAAAACATGTGAAGTTTCGGACAGATCGTACATTGTATGCCCGAGTTACAACAACTTCTTGTTTCATGGCAAAACATCGAAATTTGCTTTCGATAGGGTAGAACACAATTATTTATTTTAACTTTTAGAGCAATTTGGTTTCGGGAATAGTTTTATAAAATGTATTAGAGCTTTATATAAAGATGCAATTAGTTTTGTGAATTGTAATGGTTTTATGACAACGGTTTTTGGCATAACAAGGTCAGTAAGATAGGGATGCCCTCTATCTGCATTATTATATAGCATTGTAGCTGAACCTTTAGGTTTAGCAATTGCAGAAGATGAAAATATTAAAGGAATTAGCTTTGGGGGAATAGAGAAAGAACAAGGAGCTATGGAAAAAATACAAAAATATTGTAGGGGTTTGGGAGCAAGAATAAACAGAAAAAAATTGTAGTGATGAAAATAGGAACAGCAAAACAATTATCTGACTACCTTAATTTTAAAGAGACAGAAAATATGAACATTCTGGGAATTGTAATTGGGAAAGATGAAAAGAAATCTAGAGACATAATATGAGATGAGATTTTAGGAGGAACGGAGAGAAAGTTGACTTTTTGGAGACAACGATTGTTGAATTTAAGGGGGAAATTTTTGATTGTGAATGCACTGATGCTTTCAAAAATGTGGTATGCATTGGATGTCACTTCATTACCAATTTGGGTTTATAAGAAGTTGAAAAAGTGTAGTTCAAATTTTATATGGGAGGGGAAACCATCAAAGATTGCAATGACACAATGATAAGACCTGTTGAGGAGGGAGGTTTAGGGTTGTTAGATCCTTGTATAAGAATGAAGAGTCTAAAGATTAAGATAATATAGAAATAACAGACAAGAGTGAAAGGATGGAATTTTTTAAATAAGTGTGGAGGTCTTAATATGGGTGAGAAATAATATGGATGAAATTGAAGGAACGCATGTTAAAGGGTGTACCATAATTCTTAAGAAGTTCTAGGGTCATGGAAAGAATTTTTGCTGACAGTTGTGTATAAGCCAGAAGAAATGAATGAGTTTTTGAATCATCCATTGTTTTTAAACTCCAATATTGTATATGAACATAAGGAATTATATTTTAAACAGTGGATTGCAGCAGGAATAATTAAAGTTAGAGATGTTTTATATGAGATTATACATGGCTTTATACCACTACAATGTATAATAGATGAAATTGAAGGGATTGGGGAAGAGAAAAAAAAATGTCAAAATCAAAACAGCAATTCCCCAAGAATGGATAGAAAGAATAGGAAATATAGATGGGGAAAGGTTGTAGTGTTTTTTTTAAAGAAATTGTTATAAAATTTCAATTCAATCATGTTCTTTAAAATTGTTTTATTATTATTATTTTATATGATGGTCTTTGTTCAACCAATAGCAAATGGATTTGGAATAGGTTATTCCCAGGGACCCCAAATGAAAATATTTGGGAGAATTTAAGAATAAGTTACATCGATCCAATGATTGAGAAAATTTAATTTTCTCTTCAGACAGAATCTCATTTTTGTATAAATTACATTATGTGAAAAACTTTTTGGGGAAAAACTGAAGAACCAATTGAATGGAATAAGGTATTTTTACTTGGAATAAAAGGAAGAAGGAATATGTGTCTATTTTGTTATTTTTTTGTTTTGCTCCTAACAGCTTATGCTGTTTGGGGGGAGCTTAAGAACCCACCCCCCACCCCCCATTTTTTCTTATTTATAATGGACTGATTAATGGCAAGAGGAACACCAAATGTAATGAAATTGGACTGGAACAAAGACGACGAGATGGAAAAGGAAAGGATAAAGTGGATTTAACAGACGTGAGTGATGCGAGAGCGGAGGACATTATAAAAGCGGTGGCAGAGAAAATTGGAGAAGTTAAAATCTTTAAGTTCAAGTGTTATAAGTGCGATGAGAAGGGACATTTTGCAGGGGACTATAAAGCGGTGAAGTGCCCGAATTGCAAGGAAGTACTCAACAATGTGAATGTTGAATGAGAATTGAGGAAGAAGGAATGAATGGGCAGGTGCATGAAGGAGACAGCGAAAAGGAACAGGAAGAAGGAACAATGACGGGACAGGTAGATGTAATAAAGGAAAAGGACAAAGGAGAAAAAAGATGGGAATGTAACTTACAGGAAGAGCAAAAGCAACAAGAGGACCAAGTAGAGATGCAAATAGACACGCTGGGAATTTTAAAACTAAAACTAGTTTAAAAACTAATACATATGAGTATTGTGAACTTATATATAAAGAGTCATATTCACTCATAATTTAGTGTTGATTTAGTCACTCATTTAGAGTATACAGTGTCCTCCACAAATATGGGCACCCTTAGTAAATATGAGCAAAGGCGGCTGTGAAAATAAATCTGCATTGTTTATCTTTTTGATCTTTCATTCAAAAAATTCACAAAATTCTAACCTTTCATTTAAGTAAAACAACTGAAAATGGGTGGAAAAGCTTATTATGAAATAAATGTTTTTCTCTTGTTCATGTTGGCCACAATTATTGGCACCCAATTATTGCAATGTCCTTTTCCCTAGATAACAGCTCTGAGTCTTGTATAATGCCTGATGAGTTTGGAGAACACCTGAGGAGAGATCAGAGACCATTCCTCCATACAGAATCTCTGCAGATCCTTCAGATTCCAGCTCCATGTTGGTGCTTCTTCTCTTCAGTTCACTCCACTCATTCTATTTAGGTTTCAGGTCAGGGAACTGGGATGGCCATGGCAGAAGCTTCATTTCGTGCTCAGTGACACATTTTTGTGCTGGTTTTGATGTTTGATTTAGATCATTGTCCTGATGGACGATCCAACCACTGCCCATTATTGGATTTCTAGCAGAAGTGGTCAGGTTTTGATTTTTTTATCTGTTGGTATTTGATAGAATCCATGATACCATGTATCAGAACAAGATGTCCAGGACCTCCAGCAGAAAAATAGGCCCACAACATTAAAGATCCAGCAGCATATTTAACCGTGGGCATGGGGTACTTTTTATCCATGTGTGCACCAAACCCATCTGGTGGGTTTGCTGCCAAAAAGCAATTTTTTTAGTTTCATCTTACCACAGAAGCCGGTCCCATTTGAAGTTCCAGTCTTGTCTGACAACTGAATATGCTGGAGTTTGTTTTTGGATGAGCAAAGAAGGATTTTTCTTGAAACCCTCCCGAACAACTTGTGGGGATGTAGGTGCTGTTTGGTAATTTTTTTAGGCTTTCTGAGACTCAAGACTCAACTAATTTCTCCAATTCTCCAGCTGTGATTCTTGAAGAGTCTTAGTCCACTCAAACTTTCCTCCTCACCGCGCATTAGGACGATTTAGACACACGTCCTCTTCCAGGCAGATTTGTAACATCTTTAGTTGATTGAAACTTCTTAATTATTTCCCTGATGGTGGAAATGGGGATTTTCAATGCGTTAGCTTTTTTCTTATACCCATCTTCTATTTTGTGAAGCTCAACGATCTTTTGCTGCACATCAGAACTATATTATTTGTTTTTTCTCATTGTGATGAATGATTAAGGGGATTTGGCCTTTGTGTTTACACATATTTGTACTCCTGTGGAACAGGAAGTCATGGCTGCACAATTTCATGCTCCTAGTCACCCTGGTGTGCTAAAAAAAAATGTAAATGTGAATGGGAATATACTTCAGAGATATTTTACTCAGAAGAATTTCTAGGGATGCCAATAATTGTGGCAAACGTGTATTGGAGAAAAACATTTATTTCATAATGAGCTTTTTCCCCCATTTTCAATTCTTTTCCTTCAATGAAAGGTTAGAATTTTGTAAATTTTTTGAATGAAAGATCAAAAGGATAAACAATGCAGATTTTTTTTCACAGCCACCTTTGCTCATATTTACTAAGGGTGACAATATTTGTGGAGGGCACTGTAGGTAACTTGAACATTCTAAGTTAATTCAAATTATCAGGTTTGAGTTCATATAATAAATCTAGCCAAATCTAGACAACTATATAGCTACTCAAATGGTTTGAGGAAACCGATTGCGGTAAATGATTTAAGTTGATTAAACTCAAATGAATAAACTTACACAAGACAAGGGAAAAACATTAGCTTAAAGCAATAATGAAAGAAAAGGATGCAAATATTAACAATATTTAAAATATTCCCATTAAAATATTCCAATTCTTTGCCGTGTAAAAACAAATGTAAAAACCCTTCATCATCCTCTTGACACACTTTACATGTTGCACTTTGCTCCATCCTAAATTTGTTCAGTAAAACAACTATAAAAACCATTTTGTGTCTAATAAAATATCCCAAGCACCACATCCCAAATTTGTCTTTATTATTGTTCCTTTCATACTATTCCAAATATTCTCTTCTTTTAAATCTTTGAATTTCTGCTGCCAGTACTCATTTACAATAGGCTTGTCTCTAAAACTCCCAACTTCACATACACTTCTTTTCTATTTTTCCCCTCTTCCATGTTTTCAATTCTTTTTATCCAGTCTTTGGGTATTGCCTTTTTAATTACTTCATATTTGTTTATTATCTCTTGCCTGCTAAAATCCTCCTTTGCCTCTTCCATTACATCTACTATATACTGTACAGGTAAAAAAATTCATTTTTTAAATTCATATAAAACATCTCTTACCCTTGTAATTCCCCCCATTTTTTTTTTTTTTTTTTTTTTTTTAAGATCTCTTTACCTTGATTTAAAATGACATTGTTTAAGAATAAGGGCTGATATAAAATGTTTTCTCTGCCTTGCAGGTCGTACTTTACATCAATTACAAATTTCCAGCCAGGTGCTCATTGTTTGGAATATTGAAATATTTTGTCGTCTTCACTGCTTCCTTCCTTCATTCCTCTTATTTTTTCTCCTTCTTTTATGGCTACGCCTAAAGGTTCAGCAACCAGCGAACACAGACAGTGGACATTCTTGACTTATTGATCTGGTTATTTTAAAACACTCTTATCCATTTACTAAAGTTTTCCCCAAAACCAAAACTCTTTAAAATTCCAAATAAATATTCATGTTACACTGAAAATCAAACACCTTTTCAAAATCTAAAATAATTACATAACTTTTTTTTTTTGTTTTGTTTTTTCTAACATGTACCTTTATCATATCTTTTATGCTTATTTTGTATCTGCTATGTCTTTCCCTTTTACCCCATATTTGTTTTTATTATACTTGGCATTACTTCTTTCAATCTGTTGGCTAAAATCTTTGCTAAAATCTTTAAAGGGGTTGTTCATTGCAATTTCACTGTTTTAACTTTAGTTAGTGTGTGATGTTGCTGCTTGAGCATAAACAGTATCTGCAAAGTTACAGCACTGAAAGTTCAATGCAAACAGAGATATTGTCTTTTACAGTTATGGCAGTTTAATTAGATGGCAGTTATTTACAGTTTAATGCCTACAAAAATGACCGGTTTGGACTACAACGAGCTTCTTCCCGGGTTGGTGACATCATAAGCCCTGCAATTAACATAAACACTGCCTCCGGGAATACACAACAAAGTGGGCAAGGCCATGTCGTGTGCTTTCAAGTCTTCTTCCTTGGGATGCTGGACTTCGAGAACAATGTATAAAATTTATGTTTAATTCTGTTCCTGACAATTATAATGCTAATTTAGTGCTGCACATTTTATTTAAGACAGCTTCCAGAATGTAGTTCAATGCTGGATTTGCACAAAGGCGATTACTGAAAGATGGAGCAGTTCCCACTTTAAAATCAGAAGCTGCTGTTTATGGGCCCCAACCTGTAAGTATGTTTTAGTTTTTTAAATAAAGTTATATAGTTTCTCGGACGTAAACAGAGACCAACACAGTTTGGCTTTGCCTAGCCAGTTAGCTAAATTCTATTTCATACTTCTCCAACAAATGCCTACAAACACTAATAAACTTTTATGTAATCACACCAGTGAATTCTGGTGTTATCAGTTTCATTGCGGCTTTTATGTTGTTAACCTACATGCTTGTTCATGCTATAAATTAACTGATGCCTTTACAAAAATGCTACTACTCAGTCATGTATTCAGCTACAGTAAAGCTTTAATCAGAACACTATGGGTCAGCAGTTGCATTTACAAGTGACAGCATAGCTAAACACTTTAAAACAAATACAAACAAAACTACTTAACATTCATAAATGTCCATCAAAAGCTGTGCTTACAGAGGTTCTGCTTGACCCTCTCCATCATTACTGCTATCTGGGTCTGATTAATGCTCAAATTGATACGGAAATATTGATTCCTCAACACTATAAAAACAAAAATAATCAATCTGCTTGTGACGTTAATGAAAAATGTAATATATGTTATGTAAAGAAAAGTAAAGTAAAAAGTAAAGATTTCTTGTATTTTATAATGGAATGCTCTTTATGGAAGGACAAAATGTTTTTATTCTAAATTATGTTTTTTAGGTGTATAAATGTTTTGGTAGAAAATATTATGTTGTATTTTAATGTAGAACTTTCTTGTGTTGTATTATATTGATAATGGAAATATTTGAATACTTTTAAATAGTAATAATAAAAAAAAAACCTAAAAAAAAAGAAAAAAAGAAAAAGAGCGCGCCTGATCTCGTCTGATCTTGAAAATTAAGCAGGGTCCCAAAAGCATCATAAGCCTAAGATGATCATAGAGACCATTGGTGGCAATTGTTCTATGATCAACTTAGGCTTACGATGCTTTTGGGAAACGCAACCCTGGCTAGTACTAGGATGGGAGACCGCCTGGGAATACCAGGTGCTGTAAGCTTTTGGTTTTACTTCACTAGTGTGCTAAAGTTTTTAAAAAGCCTTGCTCTTGACTGCAGCTTTCGCTTACGGCCATACCACACTGAGCGCACTAGAGGCACTTGTGAGCAAACAACTTCTGAGGGATTTGTTGATTTTTGTAAATGGACGAATTAATGGCAACTGATATGGATCTGGCAAGAGGAACAAGGCGGCAAGCAGAAAATGAACCGGGAAAACAACAAAGAGAAAAGGATTATACTGAGAGACGTGACACAAAAGAAGCAACAGTGGTGGTGGATTTGTCAGAGATACAGGACAGCAAAGTGTAGGACATTATCAAGGCGAAGATTCTACCCAGGTACCCGTATAGAAGATAGAACAAGGTTTCTAAGAGTTTGGTTTCCGAAGGAAGGGGCTTCTTTACCGTACAGCACGAGGATGGAGATGGAAGAAGGTCGTCAATACTTTAGTGTGATTCACAGTCAGCAGGTTAAAACCTGTAGGCCGTGTATAAGCCTTGACTACATAATAAGAGACTGTCCGAAATACAAGTGCTACATGTGAGGGAAAGAGGCCATTTCGCAAGAGACTGCAATGCGTTTCCCAGATTGCAGGATGATCTTAGACAAATGTGAATGCTGGATAGACAAAGAGCAACAGGAGGAAGATCAGGTAGGCAGGAGGACGCATGAGAGTGATAATGAAGACGAGCAACAGGGTGTAGTGAACAGCACATTCTAGGGCCCAGTTTATGGCCGGGCCCCTCTCTGTCGTAACAGCGTACATTTTGATTGGATCTTGGTAGCCTAACACAAACAAACTGTCCAACGCCATCAGATAAAGATGTAAGGACAACATCCAGACCTCTCTTAGAGGGCAAGAAGAAGACCTCTTGTACCAAGCCTGACAAGGACAGGACTTCTCATTGGTCCACAGGCAGTTTCTGCCCTTCACCCATCTAGAGACTACTTCCTAAGGTTGGCCACAGACCCGCCATAAAAATTCGTCAGGACCTTAGCAGCAATGGGTGAAACAAAGAGAGATCACAAAGATCCATTCAAAACTATGTTTGAAAACCTTGGAACTGATTCAAACTACACATCTATTTCATACTTATTCACAGAAATAAGTATTCTCAGTGACAACTATTTGTAGTGCAACATCTGATACAAATTCAGCTGTTAATGTACAATTGAATGACAGTTCAATCTTTTTCCATCATGTTTAGTCTCTGTTTGTTTAGAATATTGCCAAAGGTATTCTGGTGGTGGTTTGGAAAGTGAGAAATGCATTGGTAAACTTTAAAGACACTGTAAAGACTTCCAACTTTGTGCTTTATGCAAATGAGTTCCACAGGAGAAAGAAGGGTGGGTCACACTCTGTGTGTCCCCTCTGATGCCAGCAGCCAATCACAGCACTCGAATGGAGAAGCGCCAAAATGCAATCTCCTCCTCATCGGAAAGGGATAAAGGTACCCTTTCAACAGACACTGAGACATTAACAGATATTGTTCTGAGTCTCCAATCAGAGGAGACATAACAGATATATACCGTTCTGAGTTCCAGCTTGCGAAGCTGAGACACAACAGATACATCGTTCTGAGTCTGCCCTGTGAAGGGAGAAGACATAACAGATATACCTTTCTGAGCCTCTGGTCCATCCAGAAGAGACAACAACAGATCTCGTGATCTGAGCCTACAGCTTGTGAGGCAGCAACAGAGACGACCACGTTCTGAGCCTCTAGCTTGTGAGGAAAGAGACATCAACAATCACTACGTTCAAAGTTTCCGTCCAGTGAGACAGTGACGACATCTGCAACAATGTTAAGCTCAGGAGAGCAAACCTTCACTCCAAGGTACCTTCGTCTGCGTGTTCCAGATTGTTAAGGACCTTCTGCACCTACACCAGGGCCTCATCTGCATGCTCCAGATTTTAGGACCCTTTGGTGCTCCAGGAGATCAGCATCCCACAGAGCTTTGTGTTCAAGACTGTTGAAACAGATTCTGGCTCCTCTCCCCACTGCATTGTCACCCAGCACAACCAGTGGAAGACGTCACCGTCATCAGACTCAACCAAGTGGAACGTAAATATCACTTAACCAAACCTCTTTCCAGAGACCTTGGAATTGTTGTAATTCCCATTAGACGTAATATAGCTGATGTTAGTTAATAACAAATAATCTCGTTTATTTGTTTGGTGCATAATAAGGTTCTCCACCTTATTATTTTCAGAGAAACAGTTTATCTTTCTATAAGATAACATAACTCTTCCATAGCCACACCCAACTTAATCACTTGTATTCTATGTATCTTATGCACTTTATTCCTTTATCATTCATGGTATTCATTTAGTAGTTGTGTTAGTTATTCTTGTTTATCTTTGTGTTAATAAAATTTATTTTTATTACACTTGTGTCTTGTGCTGATAATACAGAAGAGGCTCTACAAGTTAGCAATATCACCAATCTTTCAAATAAATCAGCTGATCAGTTTACGCTTAACTCTAAATTAATAAAAAGCCCCTGTTGAGAGTGTTCTCATACCACCAAGGTAAAAGACCTTGACTGGTGCCCTGAACAATGGAAAAAGTGGGAAGTGGTCATCTGATGTACTCATAACCACACCTTAAGAGACGTGTGATCCAAAAATCACAACGTCAGCGGTGACATGAGTACCAATCCCTATTTTACTTCACGTCCTTGGATGGACAAAGTAAAAATCACTACAAGGGAGACACAGAAGAACTGGAGATAAATGTCACTGAAAACATAGACACTGACAGCGGACATGATAGGACTGGATTAACACAAGAAAAAGAAGAGACAAGGACACCAGTGCAGATAACTGTGAGTCTGCAAAATGTACTGGACAAAGCGGAGGAACAAGAATGGGTCAACGAACAAAGAGAATGAAAACACCAAGGACGGCGGCAATCCGGGGCATCGAGCAAAAGAAGAAGAGCAAGAAAGGTAACCAAATATTGAAAAAGCAAGGAAAAAACTGGTTAAAAGCTTGGTAGAAAGATGAGGGCAACTGGATATTGGAGTTGAAAAAAGACAATGAGTTGGACGAGTATCCACAAATGGATAAAAATATATTTATAACATATGTTTGTATAAACTTTCAAAAAGGAATTTGGATTTAAATGTGTGGTTCACTCAATCAAACCACTAAAACTGTTGTTGGTCATTTAAAAAAACAAAAACAAAGAAACAACTGGTACTTCCAAATCCCCTTATTAAAAAGCTCTACTTATCACTTGAGAGGTTATTTGCCAAAAAAACAAGCATATCAACCTTGTCTGGTTTCAGACAGGAGCGATGATTTGATACAACATTACCACTAGTGCTAAAAGCTCTCTCTGATGCAGAGCTTGTGCAACACGGTCTCACCCCTATTCGTCACATACTGCCGTTTGGTCATTTCCCCCTCACGTCCATAACCCGACGTTGAGGGTACCCCCTATTCGTCGCTTGACAACGTAGAAGGTCGTCTAATAGATTTGAGTGCAAATCCCTCATCTTTGAATTATGACGAAATGGGGTTATCCATCCAGCAGTTTGCCTGCGCTGGAAAGTAGGTTTCAGGCGATTGATTTTTTGCTGTGTATTTTGAATGTGTATTTAAATGTGTATTTTGCAGTAGCGTGCAGCGCATACAGTATACCGTTAGAGTCATTCATTGGTGCGGTGACCATACATTTTCGTGGGGCAGAAACCGCTATCATGTCTTTTTTCCTCTCTCTTTTTTATATAATTTTGGGCTAACGTTACATTAAAATGACATATTTACAGGACTGTGTACTTGCTGTATGCTTAAAGCATGCCTTAATTAAGGTGGGATATTTTATAATTTCGATCACATACTGCCGTTTGGTCATTTCCCCCTCACGTCCATAAGCCGACGTTGAGGGGTACCCATATTCTTCGCTTGACAACGTAGAGGGGTCGTCCGATATTTGAATGCAAATCCCATATCTTTGTATTTTGACGAAACTGGGTTATCCATCCAGCGGTTTGCCTGCACTAGAAAGTAGTATGGTTTCAGGCGATTAATTTTAATGCTGCAATTTGTGTATTTTGCAGTAGCATGCAGCGCATATACCGTTAGAGTCATTCATTGGTGCGGGGTCGCCATACATTTTCGTGGGGCAGAAACCCTTGTCTAAATCGGTATCACGACTTTTTTCTCTTTTTTTAATATAATTTTGGGCTACATTAAAACGACATAATTGCAGGACTGCATATTTGCTGTAGGCTTAACAAATGCCTTAATTTAGGTGGGATATTTTATAATTGTCGATGGTTTTTTAATTTGCTATGGCTTAGTGAGCCTACAACTTTTTTTTTTGCGACAAAAAAGAATAGCCTACTTTTATAGAACTTTCATCTTAATACTGATTATGAAGTTGTGATAAATAGCCTACTGCAGAAGTCTTTGGCTGTTTCTCAATATGCGTTCTTCAGCGATCTTGCGTCCTTGTGTTCTTGCTCTATGTCATCATCAACCGTTGAAGTTCGTTCCAATACTCAAGAACGCAAGAACGGAGGATGCATGAAAGTACCCAGATGTGTTCTTGATATCGAGGATGCATCGAATGCAAACTTGAGGGAATCGAACCGTTAAAAATCCCAGTAGACGCTGCGGCGGTCGACGTACGGAAGCCTGTAAGCTTTAAAGTTCTCCTGACCCAGCCAACACAGCATGGTGGGGCCCAGATGGGTGTCACCTGGGCTGTCTAACTGGGGCCCAGACATTTTTGTCCACGGTTTCCATGTAGGCCCCACATGGGTTAGCCCAGATGAAATGAACACTGCTCAGTGTGCACACTACAGGCTGTTAAATGTAACACAGAAACATGTTGGAGTTAATGAGATAATAAGGTGATAATGAGCAGAATCACCGAAGGACAGAGAAACAACAAGAACTACGACTTCAGCCACAGCCTTCGATGAAATTAACTGAAGATAAAAGACATTAAATCTCTCAAGATCTGATTAAACATCTCCACAAACAGCATTACCAGCTTCACTTATTACTAACCAGGGGCGCATTTCCCGAAGTGAACTATGGTCACAAGTTCCGTCGTTACCATTAGAGTTCAATGGGACTTACGACCATGGTTCACCAACGATGCTTTCGGGAAACGCACCCCAGATTGACTTTATTTCTGATATACATCTACAAAAGTTGTTACTGAGAATTACCAGAGGTTTAGATGTTGATGATTTGTTGAAAATAAGTTTGGTTTGATGTCACCGTGATCGAGGTCAGTGCTTACTTCTGTTAGGCAGTTTGACTCTTGACTGTTTTAGTGTTTTTATGGCTGTTAGCCTAGTAGTTATTCATATTGTAATATGTCGTTTGGTGATCTATTCTTTTTTTTTTATTTGAAGGGTTCAGATGCAAAAGCCTCTAAGTGCCATCTGAAATTTTCTTCTAAAATGAGCATTTTTATCAAGCTCGCATGTTTATGTTCAGTTAATTCACTTTAATGGCAATGAAAATGACCTATTAATTGACATTAAAGTGAAATTACTGAACCTAAACATACAAGCTTGATAAAAATGCTCATTTTAGAAGAAAATTTCAGATGGCACTTAGAGGCTTTTTCATATGAACTCTTCATTTATTCTTCTCTTTCTCTGCAGGTTCCTCAATCCCTGTCTTTTAAAAAAAATCAGCACCTCATTACATAAAAAGAGACACTTTTAAGAGCCACATTTGTCTTGTATCTTGTTACTCTCTCTGCTGTTGTTTTGTGTTCTCTCTCTCTTGCTGTCTTACTGTCAAGCTCACCTCCAACAGCTCATTAGCATGCACCAGGAAGCAGAACCATCCACCAGTCAGCCTTCCACCAGTAATCCATCCACTAGCCAGCCATCAAACAGCAAGCAAGATGTTAGGTGGATTAAGAGGGACAGTGATGGAAACATTATTTATGGCAGACCCAGATCATCCCAGAAACAAGCAGGTACGATATTTTTACATTAATCTTAATTCAAATGTAAACCTAGTTTTGCATCTTGGAATGGTATACAACGTGATCACAAGTCATGGGTCTGAATTAGAACATATCTGAGGTTATTATTACGTACCTGTGCCTAGCATCAGGTAAAGTTTGTGTCATTGAATGTAAAAAGCAACAGCTTTTTTTCTACAGCAGGTCCCAGTCACAGCCAGAGTCGAAAGACTGGTGTCTCTCATATCAGGGCTCCGGAAACCAGTGCAGAAATGACCAGTGACTTTCCTTCCGTTACTGCAGGTGTGTTATTTATTTTGACTATATTATTGACTTATTTTACTTATTATATTTCATTTATTATAAAATTGCCATTGTTCAATGCTATTCTCTTTTGTTTTAATAAACTACTGTTTTTAAATATTTTGCTTGTTTTAACAGAGTCCTTTCTTCAAGAGTTTAAAAGCTCACTGTTTGAGGACATACATGAGGATGAAACGGCACTTCAAGCCTCAACAGACTGGTTGACCCGAAAGAGCCGAAAGAGAGGGAGAAAGAGAGACCCCGACTGGTCAACACCATGGTGGCTCGACAACATGCGGCATCTCGGATCTGCCAACATTGTGAAAATGGTCCAGCCGTTATCCGTTGTTGTGACTGCCGACCACACCCATTCCTCTGTGGCCAGTGTGATGTCAGGGTGCACCAAGGTCAAGTGTTCCACAACAGGGATTCGATGACGGATGCATTTTTTCATCCATTGCCTCCCACAACTTGTGTTGTGGAGAGGGTTCTAACCCAGTGTGGTAAGTTGTAGTTTTTAAAAGTCACATTCTTAGACTTGACTGAAAAACTGATAGGTCGATAAAGCTGTCAAGTACATCTTGTTTAAAATAGTTGCCAGTAAATAAATGTTATTCTTTAATTCTTATCCATGTGTTGTTGTTTTTTTTCAAGAGCGTCTTGTACCTTTGGAGATGTCAGAGACAATATGCGGTTGTCTAAGAGTATCGTCCAGTGTCATCGCAGGACAATCCTAGTTGTGGTTACAATGAATGGTAAGAAGAACTTTATGGGTTTGGGTGGGGGTCACTTCTGTAGAAGTGTCTGCAGAATTTCACCCACAGCTATTTGCTGATCACACCTCGTATATACTCCCTCTCACTTTTCGTCACAGTTATGCACATATATGAATCATGAATATGTTAAATTCATACATGTTACATTGTGCAAGAAATTTTCTTTATCATGGCTGGAAATCCAGAGGTGTCAATAGGTTGTGTGTTGATTAGATTGGCTGGGCCCAACTATGTGATGGAAAACATTTAACCTTTGTTTGAATGGGGATAGTTAACTTCCCTGACAAAAGTGTGACTTCCAATAGAGTGCCTTACAAAATGTTTGTAGACATGTCCTTCTGATCCATCCTTAGTCAAAGGCTCCCATATCAGTTGTCAGAATGACACAGTTTGGTCTGTCAGAATTAACTTTGTGTATATATTTCCTTCTTTTTCCAGGGTGATATGATCTCAGATTGCCTCAGATTAGATGCAAAGCATGTGAAGCCACTTGGAGTCCTGGAGTGGAAGACCTGATCCGTAATGACTACTGGCCTGCCACTTCTCACTATTCAACTGTGTACACAACAGATGTCCTTTTTTCTTTTGAAGAGCTGAAGATGGCAGCACCAGGGATGTCTAGCCAAGCATTTCTTAGAATGCTGGATCAACGCACTGTTCGCTTTGGCCGTGTAAGTATTTGTGGTAATAATTGCGTAACTCCATAAATAATAATATGAGGGCATGATGATGATGATAATACACATGAACGTTTGCACTGTTTAGAAAGTTGAAGTAAAAGTTGTGTTAAATTTAGACCCTTTAGACAATTCTGAAAAAAACAGGTCATACTGAAGATCTCAACTTCAACTCCTTTGGCTACAGACTTCAACATCCTCTCCCCAATATCATTTCATGAGTTCACACTTGCAAATAAGTCAGATAAATAAATAGTATGCGTATTTGGCGTGCTGTCCGAGGAGAGGGCTCCGAGCTCGGTATTTGGCCCGAACCCAGAGTACTCCCCCCGTATTCTGGTTAAGGAAATAACCAGGCGCGTGTGAGATTGGTTAGGAAGATAACTATGCGAGAGTGAGGAGATGGGGTGGTGGAGGGATGCTGAAGAACTGTCGAGGAACATGGGTGAGTCGACTGTGTATTTATAATGGTCTCCACTTATGCTGATTGGGTAGACTTGTTGATTACTGATTGCTGACAGCTGGTCAGAATGACGTGATGATTGAAAGGATCATTTGAAAGTGCTCCTCCCGAATTTTGTTAATGAAACATCATTTCACGAGTTCACACTTGCAAATTTATGCGTATTTGGCGTGCTGTCCGAGGAGAGGGCTCCGAGCTCGGTATTTGGCCCGAACCCAGAGTACTCCCCCCCAAAATTTGCCACTGACTCAGGACAGCAGCCGGAAAATGAAGTTGATAACCCCCAAAATTTGCAGAACGTGAACATGGTCGCCTATGGCAAGCTCCTGCCAGAGCGGTGGCTGTGGATTGAGACTTGGATGGAACAGAGCTCCTGCAGGAGCAGGGCAGGCGATGCTGCCATCCAATAAGCTGGTTGGATAGAGAATGAGCTCCTGCTGGGGAGGTGGCGATGAAACGCCTGTGATGGAGGAACTGAACTTCAGAATTGCTTTCCAATCATCCAGTGAATTGGTTGTACAGGGAATTGGATTCCTGTGGGAGCGGAAGAGATGATCCTGCTGAGACAATGTACGGTGTAGCGGAGCTCCTGTGGGAGCGAAGTAGATGACACTGCTGCGGCAGTGGAGCAAGTTGCATGGCGTGACGGAGCTCCTGCGGGAGCGAAGTGGATGACGCTGCTGCGGCAGTGGAGCAAGTTGCATGGTGTGACGTGACTCCTGGAGCTCCTGCGGGAGTGGAGCAAGTTTGCATGACGTGACGGAGCTCCTGCGGGAGCGAAGTGGATGACGCTGCTGCGGCAGTGGAGCAAGTTTGCATGACGTGACGGAGCTCCTGTGGGAGCGAAGTGGATGACGCTGCTGCGGCAGTGGAGCAAGTTTGCATGACGTGACGGAGCTCCTGCGGGAGCGAAGTGGATGACGCTGCTGCGGCAGTGGAGCAAGTTTGCATGACGTGATGGAGCTCCTGCGGGAGCGAAGAAGATGACACTGCTGCGGCACTGGAGCGGGTTTGAACTGATAAAAGGAACCCCTGCAGAGTGGAGTAGATGGTCACTGCGACAGTGGACCAGACTTTCAACTTGCTTTCAACTATCCAATGAGCAAGTAGGACGGTGAGCTGAGCTCCTGTGAGCAGAGTAGATTACACTGCTGCAGGCAGTTGAGCAAACTTGCTTTTCGACTTGCTTTCAACTGTCCTTAGGGTGAGTTTGGACAGAGAACTGACCTCCTGTGGGAACAGAGGAGGTCAGTGCACTGCTGCGGTGAAAGAATGAGGTGGGCTACTGGGTAGATGTTGCTACTGGGTAGATGCTGATGCGCAGAGGAGGTAAAATTGCTTCCGTTGTTTAGTGGACTGGTGATGTTAATTGGAGAGGATGCGGTGAGCCAGTAGGTTTGGGCTTTAGCTGATGAGGGTTTGTTGAGCTTCTTTGATGTGGAAACGATTGGAACGGATATAGCTCTTGTAGGCTTCTGACGACCAGCGACCTAGTGCTTGAATCTGGTGTTGGGAAAGGCCTTTCTGAGCAGCTGTAGTTGCTGCACCTATGCGAAATGAATGGATAGAATAGTTGGCTGCTGGGATGCCAGATTGAATCAATACGGCCTTGAGGTGTTTCTGGAACCAGAAACGTGTGATGGGGTGGTTGGAGTCATCTGTGAAGAGTGGGTCAGATGGGAATTTGGCCTGCGAAGCTTCTGAAATGGAGGTAAGCTAAAAGGGATTGGTATGGCTGGATTGGTGATGAGAGGTTGAAAATGTAGATGAAATGGCCTTTCCTTGTTTGATCTGTCTTGCTTTGTTTGATGAAATAAGAGATGGTGTCATCATCTAGCACTGATAAATCTGAAATTGTCGGGTGGACCTTTGGATTAAAGTTGGATGTGATAGTGAGCTCTGAGCATCTGAGAAACCCGAAGAAAGCCAATATGAACATTGCATCCAGTGTGTGGGCAGTATTGATAGAGTGGTAGCCTCGGCGGAGAGTGGTGATACATTTGGTGAGTATGTCTAGTGTTATTGGTTGTCTGGTGTCTGGGCAGGTGGGTTGGGTTTTTTGGATGCCTTTAATCAACATAGATGTCTGTGAATTGGCTATTTCTGATGAGGGTGAACTAAAAATGAGTTTGTGAAAAAACTGAATTCCGCTTAGATAACCCTTGATGGAGCTGGCTTGGAGGTTCTTAATCCTGTTGAGATAGGATATGAATGAAGTGATGGTGTGCAGTGAAAAATCCGGAAATGGCAGGCTGTATGTGGAGTGGAAAGACTTAAAACATTTCCAAGCGGTTAGGTAGGATTGGAGGGTTCTGGGGAAACGGCTTGGATAATGGAATTAAGAGAGGCGTCCAGCAGGGGTTTCAATGGGTGGTTTAAGGGAACATCAGTTCTGAATAGTGAGGTACTGGGGTTGGAAATGGGTCTGCCTCTGGTGCCAGCAATCTGAATTTCTGGAAAGCAAAACGGGAGAGAGCATCAGCTATTTGATTTTTTGATCCAGGAACATGTTTTGCAGTTATGATGAATTGATCACAAGCTGAAATCCAAATGAGGCGTCTTAGGAGAGGCATTAGTGCGGGGGAGTGAGAACGGCCTTTGTTAATGCAATGCACGGTTGCTTCGTTGTCACAGTGTACTAAGATGCTGTTAGTGGACCATTCTTTCCCCCACAGGAAGGCTGCTACAACTAGTGGATACAATTCGAACAGCACTGAGGATGTTAATGACTGCGGTGAGTCTAATAGCTGGGGGGGCCACGTAGATGCGAACCAACGGCCTTGGTAGAATCCCCCGAAACCGACAGAGGGATCTGCGTCAGTAAACAGTTGAATATCCGTGGGGAGAGAAATGAGAGTGTTATAGAAAAAGGAAAGACCGTTCCATTGCTTGAGGAAATTTATCCATAAACTGAGCTCGTTGCAACATGAATTAGTTAGGGAGATTTGGTCCTCTAGCGCGTGAACTGAAGATGCGAGGGTGAGGAGATGTGAGATGAAAGGCCGGCCTTGCGGGATGATGCGCATCGCGAAGTTTAAGTGGCAGAGCAAAGATAGTAGCTCGCGTTTAGAAAGATTTGGATTGTCTAGGAGGGTGGATGCGACCAGAATAATCCTGTCGATTTTTTCCTTGGGTAGTGAGGCCTGGAAATGAACTGTGTCCAAATTAATGCCCAGAAATTCGATGGATGTGGCTGGACCCCTGGTTTTATCCTGGGCGATTGGAATCCCGAGCTCGAAAAAAACCTTTTGGACTGTGAGAAGATGCGCGGCTGGGATGGAGTCGGGAGGCGAGATGATTAAGAAATCATCTAAAAGGTGAATGACATAAGGAATTGCATAGTTGTTAGAGAGAATCCAGCAAATAGCTTCTGAAAGCATGTCGAAAATCTTAGGGCTGCTTTTGCATCCAAAAGTTAGACGGACGGAAAAATAAAATTTTCCGTGCCAGCATATGCCGAATAAATGCCAGTAATCTGGGTGGATGGGCATCACTTTGAAGGCAGAAGTGATGTCGACTTTGGCCAGCCAAGCGCCGCGACCTGCGTCTTTGATCAGTGTTATAGCTTGGTCGATGTTGTGGTAATGAAGAGAAAATTCTTCAAGTGGGATAAGGCTGTTTATGCTTGGAAACGGGAAGTTGTGTGGTGCTGAGAGATCGATTATTAATCGTTTTTTGCCTGAAAATTTCCTGGTAGCCACTCCAATTGGGCTTATTCGATAACATTCAAAAGGAGGAAAGTTAAACGGGCCGATCATAAAACCTGACTCGATTTCTTTTTTGATTAGAAGGTCGACTGTATCAGGCTCGGCGAGAGCAGACTGGAGATTGTTACAAATGATGCTTTGGGATGGGAGGCTTTCAACGCCGGGTTTGAAACCGTGTTCGAGACCAGACAGCAAATAGTCTGTAAAGTTAGTGTCGGGGTGGTGAGACAATTCAGTAGACAGACGAGAAATATTCACAGGAGTCGACAAATAATTTTTAGAATCTTTATTTAAAGACCTTTTTACAGGGCATATCATGCGGGCGTGAGCGCCGCCACAGAAGTTACAGATGTACATGTAACGACAGCGCTGCCTTGCGCATCTTCCTGAATTGAAATTATTGCAGACTTGACTGTTTGTAGAAGTGGTACGACTTTTGAAATCTGTGGTTGAGTCGGAGTTGGTGTTTACTGGCCGCGGGACATAACTGGTTGATTTAACTTGAGATGAATCTGAGCAAGGGGGAATTGACGGGTTGATTAGGGGACAAGCTGTGGTGGAGTGAGCGACAGATCTGCAGACCGCGCAGGAGATGTTACGGCATCCTAAGAAAACTCTGTTGTGTAACTCAGTGTCTAAGGCACCCCAGTAAGGGCACTGGTTCCACTGAGCCACGCGGACGGCACATTTGGCTGAAAAAAGTTTATGGTAAGTGTAAAAGTGTGTTCCTCCGTATGATAATGCTAGCTCTGCGATTATCGCGAGGTAGTCATTTAGTTCTCGTCTCCTGTGGGGAAGTGCTGCGCAAATGATTTCGCTATAACGGTTGAAAGCAATACAGAATTCAGAAAAAGAAAGAATGCGGGGAGAATTGTGCACAGGATTTTTAAGGGTAACAGAAAAATCGCCACAGTCGATTTGGCGATTTCAGACAGAGGGAGGAAGTAATGATAGCAATGATGATAAATCTATGTCCGCACCTGTGAGGATCTGTGCTCTGATGTTACTGGCGACGGGGGGTGGTTCCAATGCTGTAGCGTTTGGTGGAATGGGCATCGCCGTTGCTGAAAACAGTGTGTAAGGAGATCGAGCATGGGAGAAAGTGTTAGAAGGAAGACAAGCCGGGGCCGAGGCCGCTTGCGGAGGCAACCTCACGCTAGGGTCGGCCCCTGGAGCGAGGAGAGTGGAAAATGAAGGAAACTGGGGAGGAATATAGGGCGTCTGGGCCTGCACTGCTAGCGGAGGCAGCCTCGCGCTAGAAACCGATGGTGGGGCTGCAGGCCACTGACACGGGGTAGGGTTGAAAAAAGAGATTGGAAAAGGCTGAGGTTGCGCCTGTGCTGCTGGCGGACATTACTCACATTACCAGGGTGGTTTGTGTCTATGGAGGCTGGTATTGTTACGTGAGGCGCTGCTGTCTGTAGCTTTGCGGAGCGAAGATGAGAGTGTGGACTGACAGCAGCGGAATCCGGGGCGTGGCCCAGGCTTGCAGAGGGCCGGCTGCCGCGGCCTGAAACGTGGAGGCCCTTTCTCGCGAGGGTAGGAGATGGTGTTTTTTGAGATCGTTGGTTCGGGCCCCTGCGATTTTTATTCGGCTTGTTAGCCGTTTTGGAAAGTGGAGTGGATTTTGGAGATGGGACTGCCGACTGAAGAGAAACGTACAGGTTATACAGCTCTGCTTAGTTCATCCTTCTGGAAAAGTGCACATCGGCGCTTATTAGAGCTTGTCTCAATCCCAACACTGTCCACTTTTCTATTGCAGGGATTGTGGGGTGTGCTGAAGTGTAGGATGAAGCTGAAGATGATGGTGGATGTCTCGAAGGTGGAGGTGATGGCAAGCCATGGCGTCTTGGGGTACGAGAAGCGGCGCGGCTGGGCCGACGACCGCGCGATGGTACTGGAGGCTCGGTTGCGTTGTCCTGTGGTGGAACACAGGTGTCCTGTGGTTGGGCACATGTGCTCCTTGCATCGGTGCGATGCGGCGAAGGATCCTGGGCAACAAGGGATTCGTCGTCAGACGGAAGATATCGATCTCGGACATTGTAACAATTTGGGTGTAACCAAATGCTGAAGAACTGTCGAGGACCATGGGTGAGTCGACTGTGTATTTATAATGGTCTCCACTTATGCTGATTGGGTAGACTTGTTGATTACTGATTGCTGACAGCTGGTCAGAATGACGTGATGATTGAAAGGATCATTTGAAAGTGCTCCTCCCGAATTTTGTTAATGAAACATCATTTCCTGATCCCAAAATTGTTCCCTTGGATTAATGGGCCAAACATTGCACAGGCTTACTTCTAAACAGTATGGAAGCTTTTGTAGCCCTCTTTGTGTATAGATTTAGACTGAATGTCAAACAATATCCTGTATTTTTAATGGCCAGGTCCCCCAAATACACCAGTGTATAGTGTATGAGTGAAGGCTACAAATTGTTTATTTTCTTTGATATGTATTCTACGAAGTTACGAAGTTAGTACAAACATCCCAAAATGTATCCATTTAGAACATTTTACTTCATTGTAGTATATTGTTTAATTTTACTGTTTTACTGTTCTCTTTTGTTCACTTTTACTGAACTCTTCTTTGAAACAGAGTGGAAACATCACAGCAGACAGCTTCCGGAAAAGCTTCTTGGAGTGGGAAGCTGTCCGATTCGAAGTGGACAAATTATGCCAGGAGGACCACTTTGACTGCCCAGTGTGCAGCCCAGACATGCTTGCAGTATCCGTTGATGGAAACCGTAAGCACTACAGATTCAAGAGTGCAGCAAGGTACTGTGTGTATTGACGGTCTGTTACTTTGAAAGTAACTGCTGTGAATTGAAAATCATATGAATATTTAAAGTTGATATGTATCTCTTTTTTTTTTTTAGATCGGAGGAAAAAGCCATCTTCGATGGCGTGTTCATTGCGAATGATGATGACGTCGCAAGATTTGTGGACTATGTCCATACCTCAACCAGTCATGTAAACTTGCACAACTTCACTATATTTACCTATAAAACACCACGTCCTACAGGGGACTTTGTTTGAACAAGTTTGGGCTGTTAACCATCTTCCATGTTTTAGGTCTCTGGAAGAGGTGTTTGTGGAGAGCAATGGTCAGCGGCGCGTGAAACGTCTCAGAAGTCCTCAGGAAAAACAGACGAGGAGGGCCTGGAACTTGCTGTATGTCGTCATGGGGTTCTCCTTCGTGCCCTCAATATGTTCAGGGGGGAGATTTTTGCCTACCCCCTGTACCTCCAAAAGCAAATGGCCTTTAAGACAGTTACATTTTTTGCAATGGATGTGGCATGCAAGTACTGGCCTTACCTCCAGAGAGTGACAGAGAAATGCCCTGAGCTTCAGGAACTCCTCAACATGAGGCCATTTCTTTCTGTTTTTTATGCCAAAGCTCATGATTTCAAATGTGAGGTAAGAAAAAATTATTGTTTATGACATTTTCTTTCCCTGAAATCCTGCATAAGATTGTTGCCACTTAGGTTTTTTTTTTATTTTTTTATTAAAGGTAAAATGGAGTGGAGCATATCAGGAGGGGGCTGGTTCGACTCTTGGGGAAGAGGTGGAACAGTGCAACGCTTTCCTCTCGAGGATTGCTGTTACAACAAAGCACATGTCAAAAGCAGGTAATGTAACCAGGAAATTTTGATCCTGATGACACATTTAAATACTGTCCTGCGCCACTGTGTCATGCTATTTCTTAACTATCCTGTGCTATTTACCTAACCCTTTCATGGGACAGTAATCAAATGGCACAAGACAGCAGATTAATACCATAGTACTGTAAGTTATTATCTCTGAAAAGTTTTTGTGATTCAAGTCTGCACAGTTTCTTCTCTTATTGCTACTGGAAAAAAGGCTGATAATCTCATATTTTTTATATATGCAGGACGCATAGACATGCTGACGATAATGGCCATACGCTGGAACCAACAAAAGTTTGACAACTTGGCTTCTACCCTTGCCCGCCGATATCGGAAGGTAAAGACACCGTTTTTCCCTTATGCAAAATGCATACTGTAACGATATTGTAAAATGAAGCAAATAAATAGATCACAAAAATATAGAGAAAACTTGCCCAGATATTCTTCAATATATATTAAATATACGGATGGTTGCATGTGTAGTGTAGTGTCAATTGTATTTTTTAGTGTTTTGATATAAAATATTAAATGTTCATACCACATATTGTGTTGTATGTGGTTTTCTAATAGTGAAGGTACTTCACAATCCTTATCAACAATAGTCAAAGTGGTAGGCGTTTCCCTCATTGTCATTTATGTTTGAAGGCCACAATAGCCCTGCAGTACCAGTTGCATAACCTGGAGGCCATGAAAACGGACATGGACATCTCAGACAAGCAACTGGAGAGGTGGATCATTGATATCAATGAGTGGGCAGAAGGTAGGATATACTGTTTTATACTGTTTGGTTTGGTGCTTGATGTATCACTTCTGACTTATCTTGGCTGCAATTCCAAAGAAACTCATTGTAATCGTAGTCGAAGAGCACATACTCTGATTGCTGATGACGTGTGGACAAGATTATCCCCATGGGGACAATAAAGAACCTAACTAACCTAACTATACTCAACCTTAGCTACAAGTGTAGCCTCTCAGTTACAGAGAAATATGAAAAGATTTTTGAGGCTTCATTTTGCTCATACACCAGAAATAATATTTTTTCATGGAATCAATAAGCATATTTCTTATCTCTTAATTTCTTCCTCTCAGCAACAACATCCCCAAATGATGCTGATGTTGCTGCTGTTGCCAGCCGAATTGAGGAGCTGGTGGCAAGTGTTAAGAGAAGGTCCCAGCGTCTCTATAAGGATAGTGACGGATGCAAAGGACGTGCCCGAATCCGCCGAATAATCAGGGAGGAAAAAAAATCTTAAATTCTGTAGTGGAAAAGTATAACACCTTGGTTCCTAATGCAGAAAAACTGACATTTGACACCATTCTGTCTGATGAGATTATTTGGCCATGGCAGCTTACACACGGTGGTATGTACACAATTCCGTTGACTATGTGAAATAGTCACATAGTGGGAAAAAATCTGTCATGCCTCGATTTTAACTCCTGAAAATCTCTAAATACTAATCTTAAATAAAACCGACTTATGTTTCATCAATGTATTCCAGACTCTGTAGATCTAAGGACAAAGAGGAAGGCGTTCAACATTGTGATGGCAGTAAGGAGACTTGAGGAGGAGAAGAAAATTCTTATTGCAGAGATGAACAAGCATTGGAAGTCTCTTTGCACCTGTGCAGACACCCTGAAGCAGATGTCATCCAAGCTTTCTAATATGACATCAGGTATGTATTTGTTATACTTGGCATACATTACAATATTTCTGAATGTTTCTAATTAATAAAGGCTCAGTGTGTTTTATCATGAAAGGTGAGATGTGGGGCCTGCTTCCAGATGGTATCCGAGGTCTACAGAGCTTGACGATGAAGAACAAGCAAGCAAGCAACAGCCTGGCAAAGCATGCAAAGAAATGTTATGTTCAAGTTCTGACTGAAACAGAAATTAACTTTGATAGTGATTCTGAGGAATACCATACCAGTAGTGACTCTGAGCAAGATTAAACATGGCCAGAGACCTTTTTTATGCTGTTGTGTGCTAGGGAGGCAGCATTAAGAAGAGGGCCTCTGGGACAGGTTGGTAAGGAAAGCTGGCTCTGTGTTTGGCATGGAGCTGGAGTTAATCATTTAACAAACTGAGGATAGTATGCAGTAGCAGTATTCTGTCATGCTCAACATTGAGGAGGTCCTTTGTCCCTGGGACAAACCAGCAACTCAATGCAACTCAACAGAAAAGGTTAGGGGAGAAATGGACTTTTCAGCATGAGTCTCACCCTGCGCCAACCATCACATCACTTTTTCTATTGTCTAGTATCCACTATTCATTTGACTGTTTTACGGGCTACATTAGCCCCTCTACACATTCTGGACTGGTTTCAACATTTACCCCTGTTGGCTTGTATAATCTATATATATATGTTTCAGTTTCTGTTGTTCTATCTATTTTATCTTCTTTTATCTTCTTTATATTGTTTTTGTTAAGCAATACTATTTTGCTCATACTCTTTTTTTTCCATAGTCATATTAAACATGTTAAACATGCACTGATTAAATCCCTGCACTGTTTACATTTGCACTACTACCACCACTGCAAATCTCTCCATAGCTGCACATCATGTATCACAGGGTCAGTCCTTACCAGGCCTTTGTAATCACTTGACATGCTCTTCACTTTTTACATTTGTGATTTTTGTTATGTGTCTGAGCTATGTGTGTTGTCTTTGTGATTGTATAAGCTAATAAATGCCTAAAATATGGTGTGTCATCTTAAGTACAGTGTCTGTACTAGGGGGAAGAAGACATTTCATCATGACAGTTTCCTCCATGTTCTAGATCCATCTTACATGGATGCACAGATAACATTTATTCATGAGATCATATGGTTTATATGTATTTCTTTTAATGTTATTATTTCTGTCTTATTGCCAGGGAAGCTGGATTGATTGCTTTGTTTATTGCTATTTTTAAAACAATAATGCTACATCTATCAGCATTTATTTACATGTTATCATGGTATTCATTACATTATTTTAATAATATAATTTCTTATTATTGGTAAAACATTACAGTATGTGAAGTCAGCACATGTGCCTTGGTGAGTGAAATTCTTGGGAACGTGCTCCAGAATTGCAGAAACAATTTACATATAACCATACATATACTTCTACAGATAAAAATGTGCAATATGTACATACATATAGCTAGTACACACAGTGTACTATTAGACATACTTACAGTTAACACTACACATTATACACAACATGTCCGTACATACAGTTAGCACTACACATAATACACTATACACAGTATGAACACATTATAAATTATGTAGACATACATACGCATAAGTAAATATATATATAAAAAATGTAAAAATGATGCTAATGTGCAACAGATTGTATGTGAACTGGATACAGAAAATGTCATGGATGTGCATGGTATACAGTTGAAGCAGTTAGGTTGATGTATTTAAAGGTGCTAAAGAGGATGTTTTGTTTTATACATTTTTGCAATATTACTTGAAACTGTCTTTACTAACTGATAAAAGACTATTTGTTGTGCACTGAAAGTAATGATATTAATATACATCATCTGTGCACGAGGTAGGGCCATAAAAACATCAGCCAATCGCGTAAACGATTGGCCCTCTGGCTTGTCAATCACTGCCGCGACGTTCCTTTTGAGAGACGAGCGCGGCTGCGCTCTCCAGTAACTTTCCACACTCTACAGGCGCCGCATGCAATGTTTTTGTCAGGAGACAGGAGTAACAACTGCAGATTATGAGTTACCTGCGGTGAGTCCAACATAATGAATCCAAAAAACACGACCGAAGGTTACCGGTGGTAAACACTCCTGAAGGTTCTGAAGTGGCCATCTCAGTCTCCTGACCTCAATATCATTGAGCCACTCTGGGGAGATCTCAAACGTGCAATTCATGCAAGACAGCCCAAGAATTTACAGGAACTGGAGGCTTTTTGCCTAGAAGAATGGGCAGCATTACCATCTGAAAAGATAAAGAGCCTCATCCACAACTACCACAAAAGACTTCAAGCTGTCATTGATGTTAAAGGGGGCAATACACGGTATTAAGAACTGGGGTATGTAAACTTTTGATCAGGGTCATTTGGGTACTTTCTGTTGTCACTATGATTTAAAAATAGTAAACACAGTTGATTGATAATAAATGGCTTCAGCCAAACACTAACCATGAGTGAAAGAAAAGTTGTGTTATCATTCATATTCTCTGAAAAATGGCCAAGAAATCATAAATTCTGCCAGGGTGTGTAAACTTATGAGCACAACTGTATATTCAAGAAGAAGAGTTAATGAGAAAAATGACAGAATGGGGAGTGACAGCAATTTCAACAATTAAAAAGGATAATGTGGCCAGGGACTGACATCACAGATGGAACAAGATTCCTAAAAGTCAAATTGTTGCCATATACTCAAAGTTTGAGACGATGAAGAAGGAATGCACAGCAAAGCCAGGGAAAACAGAACCAACATATAGTCTTCTGGTCCATGAAGTCTTTTTGGACCCCACACCTGAAGAGCTGCATGCGATCCCCATTCCACCACCTCTGTCTTCACAGTTTGAGAAACCATCAAAGGAAGATGTGATTGCACGCCATGTTGCATGCCATGCCATGTTGGAACAGGAAACTGCTGGTGGATCTGGTGAACAAAACAGGAGGGGATGACAACCCTCATATCTCGTCCTAGTGTGAAAATATTTTTATTATAAATACATTTGTTTATAGTTTTTTCTTTGATACAGAAAGAGCAATATTTCTAAATATTACATGTTTTTTTTTAACTGTTGGTTATGTAACTGATTTTCCAAAAGTTACTACACATCAAACTGTCTTAAGAAATAATAATAATAAAAAACATAGGTTCTTCAGTTCTGCGTCTCACTGGTTCAAAGTCGTCTCTATAAATATTATTTATATTTTGTAAATGGTAAGGATTTAAGCAGTTTGGTTCAAAACCTGGATGCAAAACCATACATGAAGGAGGGTCCAGAACCTCCATCATTTGTTTTACAATCTAAAAAGTAATGCAATGCAAAGTAAGTCAATGAGTAATTCCTGTGAGGTGACCTGCCATTCATAGTTTGAAAAAATGTATTACTATTGGTTATGACAGAAGGATTATACATAACTAAACTCTTTTGGCCTCATTTTGGAAGTATATTTTTACAATACCTTCTATATTTCTTTGCAGCAGATGTTTTCAATTTTTGCCATTTTTGCACAGTTGCTACATAAACACCTAAACAAAACATCAAGTTCTTAATAAAAAATTGTATTTTTGGCTATGAACACTAACTTTTGTTCATAGCCAAACAATTGTTCATGCTATAATTTAAACAATACCTTTAAAAAAATTGCTACTACTCAGTCATGTGTTTGGCTACAGTAAAGCTTTAATCAGGATAAAACGGTATATCAAAAACTAATATATCAACCAACTAGCAGTTACTACAGAACTGATCTGGGAAAAACAGCAGAATGATCCAGAGATAATGCAAATCTTTCAAACTCTGGCCAAAAACAAGGAAGACCAGGAAGTAAAGTATCAAGTCATAGAAGATAAGCGATACCTCAAAATTCAGCTGTCAGAGAATCAGTACCACTGTAAGTCTTTTAACAAATGTAAATGCTGGATGGAAGGTGGCAAGGAGGAAGTAGGAGTGGCAACAGATGGAAAACAAACAGCAGAAGTTAACTGAAAGTGTGGAAAATTAGCAGCTGAAAGACCAAAGACACCAGGACAGAAGAGGAGAGAATGTTGGAGGATTCAACAGAGAGTGGAACAAAAAACAATGGATGAAAAGGAAATAAATTATAAAGAGTGGAGGAACTGGATATGGAACAGCAGGAGGCAAGGAAAGAGTGGAAAAACAATGAAGAAAATCAATGAAGGAAAAGCCAAATCTTAACATTGCAAAAAAAAAAAAAAAAAAGATAAAATGAGGTCGGAAACGATACATGAACGTGAGAGACTTTTAAAAAGAGAAAATGTTTAAATTAATTCATATGAATTTTAAAAATGATAAAAAAGGAAATGTAATGGGGTTAAAATTAGACCAAATGATAATGAATTTGTAAAAATTCATCTACATACACGCAAGAGGGAGAGGAAAGGCAAAACTAAGGATCTTAACTTAGGGACTAAGTTTTTTTTTCAGTTGTTATATACTTGCACTAGCATATTGTATATGACAATTTAGTTCAAACTTTGACCTGTGGAGGGCAGTAATACACTTAGCAGCGTCTACACTGCCGGAACTCTAATAGAGAAGAAGAAGAAGAGAGCTAGCTCAAGACTTAAAACGTTGGTTAAAGTGTGGTTAAAACGTATATAATTTATTTTTTTATTTTTTTCCGAAAATGAAGGATCGTTTCGCTAGATAAGACCCTTATTCCTCGTCTGGTATTGTTTAAAGCCCTTTGAAGCTGCACTGAAACTGTAATTTTGACCAACTGTTTGGGGCCAATTGAAGTCCACTATAAGAAGAATAATCCTGGAATGTTTTCATCAAAAACCTTCATTTCTTTTCGACTGAAGAAAGAAAGATACCAGATTCAGCTGAGATCTCCTCCAGAAGTACCTTGAATGACCTGTGCTGTTTTGCTTTGGACCGGATGCTGAATGATTTTAATGACTGGAGTCACAACATGATCAAATCCCATCACTTTGGCGCACAGTGCCTGTTGGTGTATAATGCAGTGGAAATGTAGCAACTTCATGGACAAGAACTGGAAAAACTGGGTCTCCTCTGCATAGTGCAATGAATCCTGTATGCTGGCTAGTCATTGCAGGGGCTCCATCAGTTGTTACTGATACCAACTTTTCAAATGGCACGTTGTATTACTAGAATCCTCAGACTCATCACACTGGATGGAGAACCATTTGCATAAACCCAAGTCTTTCTCCAGCTGCTCCATTACATTTGCTGACATATCCGTGACTCGTCTTGAAATTGTGTTAGCCCCGAATTGAACATCGGTGTGCAGACATTATTTCATTTCCATTCAGAGGGTTTGATGCCATCCACGGTCGCATCGCGGTGCTACATAGACAGGAGTTAGCCATGCTGGATGTCCAGAAGTCTGTTCCAATGATTGAAAAAGTCTATGACTTGCTACAGGTAGTATGGAAAACATACCATTTTAGCCCCAAAAGCAAGCGCGAGTTGAAAGCCATCGGTATGGAGTTAGGCTGTTCCATATGAACACCTTCTGCAGTGAAAACCCAGCGCTGGTTGCCTCACATTTACCGGGCCCTTTCTGTTTTTCTTGCATCTGATGTCACTATAGGCCAGGGTCAACATACAGCTGTGCACCTCCACGTGCAACACGACCTGTTTGGAGAAATCTCGAAGTAGAGTCTTATGCTTCAGAAGAACTCAGTTATTCTTCCTCAGGCTATAGCAGCTATTGATACCTGTGTTTGTACAATCAAGGGAATGAAGAACAAACCAGTGAGAAATGTAAAGTTGGAGGAATTTCTCAATTACACAAACTTAAATTCAGTTTCTCAGCATGAGAATGTAGTGGAGCAGGACAAAGCTCAAAGAGAAAAACAGACCAGAAGGCAGAAGAAAGCGGCCTCATCTGACTACATGGGCATTTCCATGCACAGTGTACATATACCTTGGTTTAATCGCTTATTAATTTGTGCAGATCTGCTCTGAGTTTCACAAAATTACAAATGTCAACCTGAAGAACCACTTCTATGCTATGTTGGACCTGCATGCTCCCCGTCTTCAGAGCTTGTTCAGAAAGAAAGCTGCTCGCACAGGGAAAGTGTCTGAAGTACTGAGTCAGTTCTTCAGGATTTATGACCTCCAGGTCAGTTGGTTACACTTCTTGATGCCTGATAATGAAAATGCAGTGGAATTTTAAATATTTTGGTTGTATTGTCACACATACAGACTTTTTAGGGTGATGCATAAGATTGTGTTTTCTGTGCTGATTACATTCTATTTTAAGTCAAGATTCTTGTACTCAAGTCTCTAATTCTAACACTTTGTAAAATCAGAAATTGAGCATCCCCATATCTCGTCTCATAACTCCTCGTTGAAGATTCGACTGAGATTGGTAGTGAAATCAGGCTCCTCCTATCGAAGCACCGAATCGTCGACTATTCAGGGTCACCAGTGGCGCCTTTTGACAACTAGTCTTTGAGACGAAATGGATGCCGATTTGGTTGTACTTGAGATTGCCCGTGTAGTTGTTGTCACTGCACTGCATACGCTCCTGCGACGTAGTGAAATTAACAATAATTAGGATATAGAAATTGGGCAATGTGCATGTTATTCTTAATGTGCATTCAATTCTGAAAAAACACAGACAGTGGGGAGAATTTCACATACTTGTCCGGGAGCTGCGTCTGGATGGTTCACTGTTTGAGCAGTACTTAAGGATGTCCCAGGACACCTTTGACGAGTTCCTAAGCAAGGTTGGGTCCGCTCATCACAAAGGCTGACTCAGTGATGCGGTGGGCAATTGGACCTGCCGAATGGCTCGCTATCTGCCTATGGTAAGTCAATTTGTGTTCAATATCATAATTTATGCAAAAAAATATAATGAATATTCATAGAGTACCATTGAAATTTGTCAGGTGTAACAGATGTAACACTTCTGTTTGAGGGTGAACAGGATCACCTTGTTCCATGCTGCAGTCAAACTCTGCTTGATAGTGACTTATTTGTTGTTGCTGGTCGCATGATTGGCTGCTCACTTCTTCATGGTGGCCCTCTGCTACCTGAGATTAGCCCTGCCATAATTCATGTGTTGGTTGGTGGTGCCAATGAGACTGCAGAGATTCATCTGAAGGATTGTCCTGATTTGGATCAGAGGCATACTATCCAATTGGTAGGTTCAGAACATTTATATCATTGTAATCTGCTGACAAAGATGTGACATTTTTTTGAGCAACAACTGAAATATAACAAAAAACTCAAATAAAAATATAATAAATTATTTTCGTACTTTATACCCATCTGTGTTCAGCTCATACAGAATAGATAGTTATCTGGGACTAAGGTTGGTATGATTTTAATAAAAGTGAAGTATTGTAATTGCAAGTTTGTAATAAAAAGGTTTAATCAGCTGGAAGGGAGCCGTAACATTTCGTCAGAGGAAAAGGATGAAGTCATCAGACTAGCCGTGATGTGGGACCTTCCTGGATATTCTGAAAGACACCGGAAATGGCTTTTCAGTAGAATGCTGCAACATGCTGTGAGTGTGTTAACCTTTTAATACCCATTTTATTTATTACCTTGTTCATTTTGACTTCACTGATGTTGAATACACTGATTGCTGCACTGCAGGTGTTTAGTCACAAATCAGAGCTCCTCAGATCCATTCATTCCCAGAGATGCCCAGGTGAAAAAAAGTACATTTCTATAATGTACTTAAAGTGCTCTATTTTCATGTACTAATTTTGTACTTAATATACTAAAAATTCTTCTTTAGTACTTCTTAAAATAATCTTAAGAACATCTTCAGGAGTGCCCTGTTACTGAAGATCTACCTTCCTGCAGAGTTCAGCCAGAGATTGTATATTATAGGGAGATAAGTGTGTCTGTATCTCTTACCATCAGAGAAAGCATAAGTGTAATGCCTAACTTAATCACGTGCGGCCCCTATCGTGTAATGGCAGAGACGTTAGTGCCCACCGTTCAAAGCTCTTTCCCTGTGTACCACCAGATAGCATTAGCCGTTAAGCTTTTTTGGCTTAAGGTTGTAGGCTTGCCTTTAAGTGGCTTTGGTTCAGCTCCAGCCCTGCTCAACACACACCAGTCTGTAATTATCAAGTGCACCTGGAGATCTTAATTAGCTGATTCAGATGTGTTTTATCAGGGTTGGAGCTAAACTTTGCAGGTAGGTAGATCTCCAAGAACAGGGTTGGGTATCCCTGATCTAAGTGTACTCAACTGTGCTATTTTGAGACTCCATGACACTAAAATGTGCATTTAATATACTATCTCTGTATTAAAAGATATATTAAATAAAAATTTTTTTTAAATCAGAGATAGTATATTAAAAGCACATTTTAGTTCATATTTCATGGTGCCTCAAAATAGCACAGTTGAGTACACTTAGATGTTCTTAAAGGGGTGGTTCAGTGTTTTTTTTTTTTTTTTCTAGGCTTGATTGTGTTTTTGGGGTGCAGTTTAACATGTCTTAATGCTTCGTTTTTTTGAAAACGCTGTATTAAAAAGGAGCCTTTTGACAACTAGTCTTTGAGACAAAATGGATGCCGATTTGGTTGTACTTGAAATCGCCCATGTAGTTGTTGTCACTGCACTGCATAGGCTCCGGCGACATGGTGCTCGAAGCTGTTGGGTGCATTTGATTCTGAATAAGCACCGACAGCAGGGAGAATTTCACGTACTTGTCCGGGAGCTGCGCCTGGATGGTTCACTGTTTGAGCAGTACTTGGGCAAAGGTTGACTCAGTGATGCGGTTGGCAATTGGACCTGCCAAACGACATGCTATTTGCCTACGGTAAGGATAATTTTATAATGATAACTCTTGCTGTAGACTTTGTCTTCCTTGCAAAGTCTCTGTATAAACTGTATCAGCTAGAGAAGTAAGCTACCAGTTATCTGTTATAGAAGAAAATACTTCTGCGGTTTAGTCTAGTGTTTTAAAAGTCACAAATTATTTAGTTATAAGCAGTGTTACTACCAGCATTAACTAATTAATTGAGTTCAGCTTGTTTGAGCATGTGAAAAATTATATAATACTATATGTACACTACATATACATACTATACACTGTACACATGACCCGTGAGTTTTTCTAGCCTGTATGGTAACCAGTAAAAGCAGATTAGATATGATGACCATAGACAGTCTGATAGACACATGCTCATAGTTAAAAGTCACAGTACATACACAATCTTTTTTTCCACAGATACCTGGCCACTGGAGATTCCTTCAGAACAATTGCCTTCAGATACCGTGTTGTGCACTCTACTGTCTCGGGCATTGTGAGGGAGGTGGCCAGTGCCATCTAGACAGCCCTGGGTGAGGAGACTATGCCAGTTCCCAGCATGGATGACTGGAGGGCCATCGCTGACCAGTTCTAGGTGCGCTGGAATTTTCCAAATTGCCTTGGTGCCATGGGAAACATGGTTTTACAACAAATTCTGGGTCCCTCTTTTTTTAACTATAAATCCATTTACTCACTGGTTCTCCTGGCCGTTGTCAATGCCAACTATCTTTTTAGGGTTGTGGAAGTTGGGGGGGCTATGGCAAGATCAGTGACAGTGGAACACTCCACAATTCAGCATTTGGAGAAGGCCTCAAAGATGGCACACTTGGTTTACCACCAGATGCTGCTGTCCCAGGAGCAGAGCAGCGGGGGCCTCTCCCATATGTGTTTGTGGGGGATGAGGGTTTCCCACTGATGACCTCTTGCGGCTATACCCTGGACATCACATCCCACCAGAGAAAAGGGTGTTCAATTACCTAGGTTGGTAGTTGAGCGCGCCTTTGGCATCCTCTCAGCTCGGTGGCGGATGTACCGCCACTCTCTGTCAGGGGCTCAATTGCTGCCAACAGTCCCCTCTCACAAGACATATCATTTCTCTTTGTCTTCCTACCCTTGTTAGTAACCTCGACAGTTTCCTCCTGCTCCGTCTGTCTGCCTGCATAGTTAGTAACAACTGATAATCAATGAACATGGCATGATTTGAATGACAAATCATTCTTTGAAATAATTTATGGGTGAGTTACTATAACAAATTTAGGTGAGCAGTTGCAACCTCAGTTATATATGGACTATAACAGTTAAGGTGGTTATAGGTGTGTATGTATTGCACATGTCACACATTACTACGTATTAGGTGTCAATGGTTGTGCAACATGTGTGGCCTAAACTTTGCAGCATATGGTTCAGCTCTTACACAGATTGACATTGATTTTCTAAATTACTTAACCCTCCTTGATAGTACTGAACTATTAATGTATTTGAGAGCTTTGTTAGGTTCTGCCCGCCTGTATCACTGCCTGCCTTATCTCCTCTGCTTGAAGGGGCATCTTGGGTGGTGGACTGGCTGTCTTCTCTGACCTGGCTTTCCTCCTCTGGCTCTGAACTGATGTACAGAAGAAGTGCTGGGTGAAGGGGGGCAAAGTTCGTCTGGAGATGTTGCTGGAAGTCTCATGGTCGGTGAGGAATGGTGTGAGAAATCCCAACACCGCCATAAAATGCCAGGGTTGGGTCCCAGACGACCCTGCCCCACTCCTTTTCCCTTTCATTTCATTTTTTCATTTCCCTCATTTCCCTTTCCTTTCATTTTTCCTTTCTAAATCTGTCCCTCAAGGACTTCCATCGGGTCCTAAATGTATCCTGACATGCAAAATATTGAAAAATAAAGTCAACAATTCATTCAAATACAACAAGTGTTGCTCAAGTGTTTCAACTTATTTAATATTTATTAAAAAAACAAGAACTGAATTAAAACATGCCATATAAAACAGGTTCTGGTAGAGATTTCTGTCTTACATGAAAGGTTCATAATTACATTTTTGGTGGTGTTTACCATCTACCAGCCAACTGACAAATAATGGTCAAATTCATCATCCACTCAAATGTAATTAATTATTTTGTGTCTGAAAACACTTTAATCTTTGTGTCTAATCACTTTAATATTTTATTCCTCATTTGGCTGGGGGATAGCTCCAATTTGAACCACGCATGATATGATATGCCATGCTGCCTGTCATTCAATGATAAACAGAGTACACAGACACAATACAAGCACAATACATACCAGATTCACCAACCGTCTCTGCCACCTCCTTCCAGACCTGGTCTCTCCGGTTTGTGTCCCGGTATGTATACAAAGATTGGTCGTACAGAAGCGGGTGATTACCCACAGCAATTATCAGTTTTTCCTCCATTTTCTCCTCCGTTCTTCATTCACCAGTGTTTCAAATGAATGCAATTGGCTAGTGTCTGCTCTAGAGTATTTGCATAGGGTGATCTGATTGGATGATGCCTGCGTTGGCGCTTGAGAAGTTGATAAATCTTCAACCTCTGCCACTTGCAACGCCAGTGAAGCAACACGACAGAACCCACAATTCAGTTCGGCAACACATGATGTCACCCATTCAAAGTAAATGAGAGGCATTAACGCAGACGCCCCGTGTGAATGCAGCGTTAGACAGCTCTTTGGTCTTGCCCATAGTGGAGAGGTTGGAGTCTGATTGATTGAGTGTGTGGACAGGTGTCTTTTTACAGGTAACGAGTTCAAACAGGTGCAATTAATACAAGTAATGAGTGAGGATAGGAGGGCTTCTTAAAGACAAACTAACAAGAATTCTTGCTGGTTGGTAGGTGATCAAATACTTATTTCATGCAATAAAATGGAAATTCCTCTATCTTAGCTACTTTGTTCTCATCAATGTCAACATGCCGAATTATGATTGAAGCTTGCTCTTGCTTCGATATGTTGGGAGTGCAGTTAAATTCAACAGCATAATATTTAACTTCTTTCACTTGTTTGCTGATTTTATCTAACAAACAATCTACGATGCATTTAAAGAATTCATTTTGTGTGCACCAACTTAAATTTGAAGTACACGTTTTTTCCTGTCAATAATTTTTGGATGTGCTGAGCCATGACAGTGTCATAACGGGCTAAAAGCTCGATTAATCCAAGAAAGTTTCCATTTCTTGGATTTCCAATCAGGGCATTTTTACCTCATAAAGGTAAGTTCCTCTCTGAAAGGAACAAATTGCAGTCCAGCACCCTGGTCAGCACTTTCTTCCATCTTGTCCTTTCTTCTCCATCCCAGCTTGTAGTTGATTGTCAATGCATTTTCCCAGCCTTAACCTAGTTTCAAGTTCTTTCCATGCTAGGTAAGCGTCAGTGTGGTTTGGTCCTGTTTTGTGTTGCTTTAACCTAGTGATCGACCGATGTATCTGTTTACCGATATTTTTCCCGATATTTAAGCATTTTTCCATAATCGGGTATCGGTTTTGTAATATCGGATTCGCCGATTTACGGCGCCATCTTGTGGCCGTTTTGAGATTTCCGCCATTGCAGCCCGGGCGTCTGAGGAGATCAGTCAACAACAACTCAGTGCACAGGTAAAGTATATGTTCTACTTGGTTTGCTTTAATTAATCAACTTTATTTAACATAACAGACATGCACAAATGAGATCTGAGACATAAATTCCTGATATAGTTAATTTATGCAGCTTGTTTCTAAACAATTGAGACGAACTCATTGAGTCACGTAGTGTAATTCGTAATTCCTGCCCCAATAAAGACGTAACTTTACATGAATTAAATAATACAGACATGAATGAGTGCATGTTAAAAATAAAAGCGCTGAATTTAATTCTCTGTTGTATTTGCTCACCATTAGTCTAGAAGAAAAAGTTCGTTCATATTGCTTAGCAATGACGGATGATCAGGAGGCTTAAGCACGGCCACTGAATGAAACTTTTGACAAGATTATCTTGTTTAAACACCCTAGTTACTTATATTATCATTTACTACATAACAATTATTTCGCTAATACACATATAAATATAGCCTACCGCTTTGTGGAAATTAATTATTTATTATCTCCATGCGCGATCGCGGTTGATTAAGTTATAGTCAAACAGCACTTTGTCAGTTGGCATTTCATGATTTAACGTTAGATTAAATTTAGATCATAAAATGCCAACTGACAAGTGCTGTTTAACTTTATATAGTCTCGGAAAAAAAAGTTCGTTCATATTACTCAGCACCTGAATGGGTTGATGAAGCCTCAAGCACGGCCACTGCATGACATTTTTGACAAGATTATCTCGTTTAAACACCCTAGATTATATAATCATTTGATTTACTACATAACCATTATTTAGTTAATAAATATAAAGGTTTTTTTTGTATGCAAGGAGGGAGTGATTGTTATAAATAAAATGGTTTGTTCAGCTCAATTGTCAAAAACAGAAGTATAACAGTAAATAAATATTGGTTCTGCATATCGGTTATCAGGTACATAAACACGCAAATAATTGGTATCGGTATCGGTTATAAAAAATCAATATCGGTCGATCCCTACTTTAACCTACTTGAAAGACATCACCAGTTACCGTATTCTTTCACGAAGCGGCTGTTGCTGTTTTTTCCCCCACCGAAAATTTTGCACGCAAAGCAGTATACTTTGTTTGCTTTATGGGAAAACATCAACCAGTCCCGTTCCACTCGTTCCCCATTTGTTAATCGTCTATAGCAGTAGGCATTTGAAAAACATCTGTTACGGTCTTGTGACCTTGGGAATGGACCATCTGGGAATTTCGGAGGACCATTCTCAGTCAACATAATATGGAAAGAATCAGTGACTTTATCTGGGCAAGGCCAGTTTGAGGGATCTGGGTCAAGATCGAGCAGCACATCGACATTCACATTGTCTGCTTTGCTTAGCTCTTCAATGCTATCATCAGTGGCACTGGGCGTGCTCAGTCTACTGGCGGGTTGTCCTGCTTCACACTCACCAACAGCTTGGTATAGCTTGTAAATGGGCACCATCAATGTGAAATGTTGCTGTGGCCTTGCTATCGCTAACCTGTAGTCCTTTTGTCTCTTTGAGGTCGTCTTTGCTGGTGCTGCCGCTGACTTGAATGCTGTCCTTTTGTACTGTTTTGTCTATGCATATTGTTGCTTGTTTATTGCTAATCTGCTGTCCTTGTTCGCTGCTAGCATCTGCACTGAGGCCGTGACAATTAGCATCTCCAGTCTTTTCCTCTGTCACTACTATCATAGTGAGCTCTGCGTGCTCACGTTCACTACTTACTTTCTATAATTCACAGATCTTAATTTTATTTTACTACAGTATTATTAATTAACTAATGTGTTTGTGTATGTAATAAAAAAAAAATCACAAAAATATTAATATTATTAATAATTCAAAGATGTGATTTGCGGCCCCCTAGCGTCCTGGGCCCATATGCCTGGCATATACTGCACACCCCGTAACGCCGCCCCTGTCTATAAGACATGTTCGGTAATAACCATTTCCATTGATCCAAGCGCCCTTTAACTTTGTCCAACACCCCCTCCCAATCCATTAGGAAGGCAAGGTTTTCCATCAGTCCATTGTCCTAACACAGTGGTTCCCAAACTGGGGTACCTGAGGTGACAAAAGGGGGTACGTGAACAAAATGCTGAATAGTTCATTTAATTCTACCTTAAAATAATATTAAAATCGAGCATGTATTTCTGCCAAAAATATTTGCCAAAATGTCATAAATCCAGTACATTTAATCAAATTACCTGATCTTTTGCAGTCAAAAATGACTGTATCCACACAAGCAGTATGCATAGATTGCGTGCAGTCTGCTACCTTAAATCACACTAAATTACTGTTGTTCTCAAAAATGCACCTGGGGATTTAGCACTTACTCGCATGAAGAACAAATATAGACACAGATAGTTGATTAATCCCAATTTAAGACTCAAACTTACTCCAATACAAAAACATACCTTGTGTGAGTTCTTGTATTTAATGATGATAACGAGCAAGAATGCAGTTCCAAAATATCCACATGACTGCAAACGTGACATTATTATACAACAGTTAAAAAAAAACAGTACATTTTAAACACCGTACTGTCAGTATTTACTCTATTTTGCAATGAAATAATAGTTCTAATGAAAACCACAGCAGAACTACAACACACGTCTGTGTTTCGCGAACAATTCTGCGGCTTTGAACTAATCGTGAGAGTCAATAATTCAATGATTCATTCACAATCACTTGCTTCGTTACTGAAGGAATGACTCGATGCCTCACTCAAAAACAGTGACTTGCTGCCACCTACTGGCGGTTTTAGTTTAATATTTAAAAGTTCTACCATCATTGCATATTTCTCTATTGAACATTTTTATATAAACATTATTTACTTTAAGTTATTCATAAAGTAAAAATATGCACTGGAAAATCAATTTATGGGGCAAATATTGTCCCTTAATGGTAAAGGTGTGACTGCACTCTAAGTGGAAGAGAGGGGGTACACAGAAGGATGGTAATCCCTTCAGGGGGTACTCCAAGCTAAAAAGTTTGGGAACCACTGTCCTAACAGTACAGCTTCACTTTTTTTCCAATTTATCTTAGCAGTAGACTCTAAAATCTTCAACTAGATTAAGCAAAATCTGTACATCACTTTGCCTAGTGATTATTACTACAGTATCATCAGCATAAGCTGACAAACGAACATTATTGTTACAGTTTGTTAGACACAAGCCACATCAATTATTTCTTATTTGTTGAAGTAGCTGCTCAATAGCCAAGGACTACAACATTCCAGACATGGAACAACCTTGTCTGATACCTCAAAGAACCTGAAAAGAAGCACATAAACCACCATTTATTTTCAGTGCACTCTCAACATCACTATAGAGTACTCTAACAGATTTTGGTTTTTGCCTAAAATTTGTGGACATGATTAAAGTGTTTCACAAATAAGAGTGCTCAGCTCAGTCAAAGGCCTTCTCCTGATCTAAAGCCAACAAACCACAATCTAACTTTAACAATTTAGAGACATGAAAAATGTCTCCAATTAAAAAAAACCTTATCAAAACTAGATCTACCGGGGACACAATATGTCTGGTCCGGATGGATAACCTGATCCAGCACTCCAGCCAATCTATTAGTCAATACTTTGAAAAGCAGTTTGTAGTCACTACAAAGTAGTGAGACAAGGCACTAATTCTTTATATCAATAGGTCCCCCTTTTTTGGAATAAATGTGATTAATGCTCTTCGGCAACTCAATGGCAACCTGTCCTCCGACAAGCCGTCTTTAAGTACCTCCAGCAGATCTGCTCCCAACTCCAACCAAAAAGCCTTAAAGAATTCAACTGGGAGGCCATCCACTCCTGGTGCCCTTCCAGACTTCCAGGGCCTTATGAAGCTCTCCCAGGGTCAACACTCCTGAAAGGACCTCATTACCTTCCTCTGAGACTTTTGGCAAGTCATATTAAGGCCATATTACTATAAAAAAATACACTGGAGGGGAGCGTATTCGGCGACAGGTGAAATAATTCTTTGACATGGTTAAAAATAATGAATTGTTTTTTTTTTCTTTATTTGTTTAGCATAACCTGAGACCGATTACGTTCCCCTCCAATGTATTTCTTATACTAATATGACCAGTTGCGCTCTGTCTTACTGCCTATATCCACTTTTGTGTCCTTAAACATTTGTTTTTTTGGGGGTTGACAGCTTGTAAAAAACTTAGTTCTGGGTATTTTTCTATTATGTTAATTTATCAGGGGTGAGTTTCCCGAAAGCATCGTTAGCCAACAATGGTCGTAAGTCCCATTGGCCTCTATTGGTAACGACAGAACTTGCGACCATAGTTCGCTTTGGGAAACGCACCCCTGGACATGTCTTGGTGCCATTTTGTAAGGCGTTATGAAGAGATTATAGCTGTGTAAATATTTTTTACAATGTGAATATTAACACTCTGAGGTCTGAAGGTATCGCCGGCGATACCACCGTGGTTTTTTCTTATCAGTGTGAAAGAGAGTCAAAATACTCCGTCAATGTTGCACATACAATTAAGAGTTATACACCATTTTAATCTGTGGAATATCTTCTTTCATTTGTGTACACTCAGAGTAAAAACAAAATGTTGTGCTCTTTGTAAAATAAAGAAAACTAACATGATGCGTGATCTCTCCTCTCCCTCTGAACGAAGTCCAATCTGATAGTTCTTAGAAAATGAACTGTAACTTAGTGAATACTAATCACAGAAAAATTACACTTATGTCTAAAAAAACGTTAAGATGTCAGGTTTTAAAACATGTAAGTCAAATCGAAAACAAACCTTCTGTGTTTATGTAATCTGTATGAAAAGAGAGCCATGTCAGAAGTCTGTGATTCAGCTCATTATCCGCTAATGCGGCCACGCCCACGGAGCGAGCGCTATTCAGACGCAAATTCAGAGGCAATACATGCATTCATCGTCTCAATCGTGTATTTATTGTCTTCAAAAGTGTTTTGAATAGCCATATTTAGCGATCTCTTGCCTCTGTTAGTTCCTTGATTGTCACATGATATTCCTCTTCTTTTACTGAGGCATTTGTGGACAAAAGGGGCAGAGCGCCCTCCGGCTGCAAGTATGAATGATGAAAACACAGTATCCAGCACTCATAGTAATGACAATAAATATAGAATAATAAATATTATCTCTGTATAGAAAATTGATATAAACATATGAGAATCCATCAATATTTCTCCAAATGTGTATGCTTTTAAGCATATTAAGAAATTATGGTCAATATAAGATTTTAAGAGTCAAAATGTGAAGCTTGAGTCTTAGATCTTTTTAATGATGTATAGTTTGTCAACTGCACATCAACATTTAGGCTCTATAATATAACAAATATAGTAGCCTATATGAAATGCCCTAGAGGTAGGAATGTTCAGATGCTTTGCATCACAGAAATACATTATATTTGAAAGTATATTAAAATAGAAAACCATTATTTGGTTAGAGACTTGAGACTTCTTTTAAAAACATTATAATGGCATTATAATGTGTTCAATCTTTTGACTGGTAGTGTAATTTAACATAGGCCTATACAAAATTTTCTTCATATCATGTGCAATAATACGTGCATGCATGAGATCACAAAAATCATGTTTTTTTTGTCCTGAGTGGACTTTAATCCTGTTATTAGCATGATCACAGAGGGTTTTTTCACAGCCTACCTGACTGAAAGGCCTCATTAATATGCAAGTCATTTCAGGTCATTATTATTCAATTCTTTTGTCTTCTCAGGTGAGAATCACCCATTATACATGAGGATTCCCGCCTCCTCGCATACTGTGTTTCTTGATCAAAAGTGTCTTAGAAAATTTAAATCTCTCTATTGTTTTATATGAAGGAGTAGGCAGCATAATTTTTACATAATTCTGAAGCAAAAACTCTAGTCTACAACCTCCAATACCTAGAAGTCTTATGAACACAGATTTAATATACTTTTTTTGGCCTTATTTCAGTGACTTAAGTTTTTTGTTTTTTCAATAACCACGCATAAACGTTATTCCTTCAAAAACACAAACATGTACATACATGTTCCTCACATATTATTGTAGCCTAGTTTGTGCTGAATACAGTGTAATGACACTTTTTCCATTAATATGTTTATGAACAACTGAAAAAAGCACAAATGTCAGGGCATGTCAAAACTTCTCCAGGGCCCCAAAAATCCTCAGACCCCTGAGGGTTAATAAGAATTTGGCTAGTGATATCATGACAACAATTGACATCATTAGAGATGTTGCTACTTCGTTTATATCATTGCTGTATGTAAATATATCCAAGTAATGTTACTTGACACTTCAGAATGACATGAAATGCATGAATGAGAAAATATAGAAAGGGATAATGTTAACAAGTTATTAAGCACAATAAGTTGTTTTTAAAATACTCATGCGGTGCTCTCTGTCTGACAAACACCCGAAGCATGCTCCTAGAAAGCAGTGATCCAGGCCTGGCCTTACATTTCAAGCTGGAGCTGGACGTTTTGAAGCTGGGGTGCGTTTCCTAAAAGCATCGTTATAACATCGCAAGTTCCATTGTTACTAACATAGTTCAACGATTTGGTGTTTCCTGAAACCATCGTTCAAACTGCATCATAAACTTGTGTGGTTGGAATGACAGCTCTCGAGCTGTGGTTAGAAGCATAGTTTCTTGTTTTTATGACATATGGACTTAAATCATTATCTTGAGTAAAATAAGCAAGCTGACATTAAGTACAATGTATATGTTTTATTTCGAATATATACAAATGTCATTTACATATTGTAGTTTGTCAAGAGATTTAAATCACCGTTTTTGAAGAGTGCGCACATGCTCTAGCACTTTACACTGTGTGCACAATTATTAGGCAAGTGATTATTTTGACCATATCGTCATTTTATCCATAATTTCCAACTCCAAGCTGTATAAACTTGAATGCTTATTGGATTTAATGCATATCAGGTGACCTACTGCCAATTTTTAGAAGACACTTTATTCAAGCAGTGGTACAGGAAAAAGTCTGCATCTTTCAAGAAGACTTAGATTTTTACTGGCGTGGCTGGCCAGTAAAGGCCTTAAAGATGAAAAACTAATGACATGGCCACCTTCTTCACCTGACTTAAACCCTATTGAGAACCTTTGGGCCCTTCTTAATCAGGAAATTTACAGTGAAGGTAAACAGTACACCTCTCTGAACAGTGTCTGGGAGGTTGTGGTTGCGGCTGCACAAAAAGTTGATTCTGACCAGATCAAGAAACTGACTCCATGAATGGAAGGCTTGTGACTGTTATCGAGAAGAAGGGTGGCTATATTGGTCACTGAGATTTTTTTATTTTTTTTATTTCATAAATGTTCATTTGTAAATTTTGAGTTTGTTTATCATTCTCACTTTAACAGGTGAAAATAAACAAGTGAGATGGGAAAATCTTTGTTTTTCATTTAGTTTTATAATAATTATGCACACTAATAGTTGCCTAATAATGGTGTACATATAGATATTCTCTTAAGAAAGCCAAAAATGAACTTTTACTACTTAAATGTTCAGGTTTGAGGGTTTGTTAACATTTTGGATTGACCAAGAGCACTGTAGTTGTACAATAACAAAAGTAATCCTCAAAAATACAACTTGCCTAATAATTGTGCACACAGTGTAGGTGGGTTCACGCAGCCTCGTAATTTCTGTACACTCTAAAAGCTAATTCAGGGGACCTTTAGTCATTACTTAAATATATATATATTGTTGTGAAATAAAAAATCAAGTTCTGAAATGCTGTTAGACTTTTTACTTGTAATTGTTATTTTATTGAGCTTGGATGACACAAATTATGCCTATTGATTCGATATACTATCATGACTTGTCATAGTTTAACATTTTCAGTTAATCAAAAATGTATTTAATTTTAAGTTCTGTTACAGTTTTTCTCCATTGGTTTGGCTCATTTCTTGAAACAGAAAAACTCTAAGATCATTTGGCAAAACAGTCTTACAGTTCAGCACAACACTATAGCTCACTTGCAAAAGCTCATATCTCTCCCAAAACTGTTCACTCATGCTTCAAAACTAAATTCCTTTCTCATATAAAGAGTCAGTGTCACAGAAATGGCAAAGAGCCTTTTCAATTGCTTTGGCTCATTTCTTGAAACAGACCAGACATTCTCAACACTCTTGGTGCTTTTGCCAAAATAACGTGGTTGGTTCGGCACAACACCATGGTTCACCTGCAAAAGCTCATACCTCTCCCAAAACAGTTCAAAACTAAATGTGTCAAAACTAAATTTCCTTCTCATTTAAACAGTCAGTGCCCCCAAAATGATTCGTCCCTTTGGCATTGTGTAAGCACTGCAAGTCAAAATGTTTAGATGTTTTGTCACTATGGCAGAGGACCAGTGAAATATCCCTCATGTCCACCTTTCAGTCTTAGCCCAGTCCTTCATTGACAATGGTTACTGTACTCTTTTTTTTTTTTTTTTTTTTTTTTTTTGTCTAACTAACAGAATACAGAATATTGTGTATAAAACTGAAAGAAATAGGATTTTAGGGTAAGAGTAGCCTCCAAGGTTTGACATCACACATTGCACTCATACTGCCAAGGAAACTGTAACCATTTTTATTCACACACATAAAGTAACAAGAAAAAAGTAAAAAGAAAATGTATACAGCATAATGTACTGTAATATAAACACTCAAACAAAAAACAATTAAAATTATATGCAGCCTACAATGCTGAAAATAAAGCTGGAGTTTCACAACTAACAGTTCTTCACTGGTTGCTGTCCTCCTGGCCATCCACATGCTGCTGTCCGTCTGGCCACAGAATCTCGTCCACGTCACAGCGTATATTCTCCCTTGTGATGCAACGAGGGAAGATACGGCATGGATGTCGCAACCATCCCCTACAATGATCTTCCGTAATATCCTCACACGCAGCATCCATTGCATGGAGCAGGGACCTCTGGTCTTGAGCCCGGTGGCCAATAATATTACGGCCACGTCTTTGGCCCTTGGCCTCGCTCATTTTCAGGGATCAAATCAAAATGAAGGCGGTCCAAGAAAATGAGGAGCTTCTGTGTATTGTATGGGCCAAGACTGGGGATGTGAGTGGCCACACCATTCTCAGATATGGCAGCACACATAGTTATATTGCCCCCTCACTGGCCTGGGACATCCACTGTGGCCCGGTGGCCAATAATATTACGGCCACGTCTTTGGCCCTTGGCCAAGTTGAAGCCAGCTTCATCCACAAACACGAGGATGTGAGGGGTCTCATTTCCTTCCAATGCCCTTATTCTCTAGCCTGACGTGGTCATACTCAATTCTAGTCAGAATATGAGTCTGATACTGCTCCATTGGGCTTTGATTATGGGGGCGTATTTCAAGTGATCCAGGAAAGACCTCAATTGGATAGAGCTACAACCAATCGGAGCTACAGAGTAAGTGATGTATTTTGAGCGCTGGCATAATCGCCGTGATGCCCATTTCGGTTGCTTCTTTCACTTGGTTCTCCATGAGTGTGACCAAAGGAGAAACCACAATGACCACAGGGTTTTCATTGCGCCCCATCTTCTTAGCGACCATCGGGGCCAGCTGATAAATCAAACTTTTGCCGAATCCCGTAGGAAGGACGGCAAAGACATCTTTCCCATCGCCAAATGCCTTGATTGCGGTCCTCTGTTCCTCTTTTAAAATTAATGCACTGTCGATATCTTCTATAACGGACACGATGGCGGAATCTACCAGTGGTGGACAGTAACGAAGTAAATGTAATTCGTCACTGTACTTAAGTAGCTTTTTTGCGTATCTGTACTTTACTGAAGTATTTCAATTTGGGGAGACTTTTACTTTAACTCCACTACATTTCAAGGTCAAATATCTTACTTTTTACTCTATTACATTTTCAAAATCAGTCGTTCCTTTTTATTAATGAGTGGATAAAAACTTAACTGGTCAAACGAGCCACCAATCACAGCACGCGTTTAGTTTTGAACTTGTTTTACTTGCCCCTGTTGTCTCCTTGGCAACAGCGCGAATATAGGGTTCAACGTGAGTGACGTGACATCACGTCAATGCAACAGGCATAACATTGAGCGCCAGTATCCTGATAAATGATGGAAGAAACTAACGTTACTGACTCTAACATGCCACAACACCCATGGCCTTATTTACGCACTTTTTTTGAAATTATTGAAAAGAAGAACGAGTCCTTCATTTTTAAGTGCCTTCTCTGCCTGCCTCGGCCCTGTACAATTTCGTCATACAAGAATTCTCCTTCCAATCTAAGGAAACACGTAGAGGTAAGCCATTTTCATTTCACAATTTTTTTTTAACGAGAAATCTAACAATAGCTTGCAGAAAACTGTTTTATTGTGTATGTTAAAATATAGACTATGTGACGTCACCATGGACATTGTACACGTCGTCAGCTAAGTTAGCTGTTTCACCATATTTCATAGTATTTGTTTTTGAAACTTTTCAAGCTGAGGGCTCTGATATTGTGAAATTCGATGTTAACATGTTATGTTGGAATATAAATTCTATTTTGAATAGTTTTACATGCAGCGTATTCAATTCCATTTAGCATTTTTCACAATACATATAGTTTCAAAGTACCTTTACAGAAAGTTTGTCTACATTACAATTTAAAGTGATCTGTTATCAGAGGTGACTGTGTCCAAGTTATCTATGTCAGAAATTTACAGTTCTAAGATAATAAAAATCATGCTGTTATTAGCTAACATCTTATTTTAATTTAAAGTAAACAATGAGCTAATTAAAGTAGTTATTACAAGTTGGGAACATAATGATTACATTATACGAAAATTTAGCATTGGTGCATGTATGATGCTAAAACAGTTGACTGGTGGAGTGCTCCTTTTTAACAGTGATTGTTATTTTCAAAAGTTCAGCTTCCAAAGACTGTGATCTAACTAAGCCTATTCTGAAAATAATGTACACTGTAGCATACATCTATGACATGCTAAAAGCACATGAAATGCTTATTTTATTTAATCAAAGAGAGGAGACTGATCTCTGGTTTAACTTAATGTTTTGAATGTTTCCTTTTTGCAGAGAAAACATGGTAGCCACATGCAGAGATATATTGCCCTAACAGCGCCAAGGAAAAGAAAAATGGAGAGCGAGGAGGCTCCTTCAACCTCCAGACAGTTGAAGTTGAGAGAAACCAAGCTAGTCACACAGAAGAATGTTGATCATGCAGTGTTGAATTTTGTGATCCAGAGTCTACAACCCTTTAGTGTGGTGGACCAGCCATCATTTCAAGCTTTCTTGCATGAACTTCAGCCTAACGCCTCTCTCATGTCAAGGACCACTCTGCGACGTAAGATGGATGAGGCAGTACTTGAAATGAAGAAAAATCTAAAAAAAGCAATGTCAGGGATCGATTTCATAGCAACGACAACAGATTGTTGGAGTTCAAGGAGAAGAGGTTTCATCGGTGTCACTGGCCACTGGGTTGATCCTAACAGTCTGGAGAGGTGCTCAGTAGCACTAGCATGCAGGCAGCTCAAAGGTTCGCACACTTTTGATGTTTTGGCTTGCACACTAAATGACATACATTCTGAATTCGGCATACAGAATAAGGTTGTTCGAACTACTACGGACAATGGGTCAAATTTTTTAAAGGCATTTCGTATATATGGACAGCAAGATGAGAATAATAACTCTGCTTCAGGTGAGGCTGAAGATGATGAGATCAGTGACGAGATGTGTGGTGATGATGTGGACGTGGATGTGGATGGTGTTGAGGTGGACTTTGTAGAGGTCACAGCTGTTTTAGATGAAGATGATGGCTTACAATTCCAACTTCCGAAACATCATCGATGTGCCTGCCATTTATTAAACTTGGTTTCCACAGTGGATGCAGCAAAAGCCTGTTCAAATGAAGCCTACAAGAAGCTGTCCCGATCAGCATTCGCTAAGTGTCATGCACTATGGAATAAGTGTGGCAGATCTGCTGCTGCTGCAGAGATTATAGAAGACACTTGCAAAATTCAGCTGATCCGCCCCAACGCAACAAGGTGGAATTCCTTATTTCTCGCCATTGAGAGAATTCTTCGTATAATTAAAGATCAGGGAGAGGGGGCTATCAGAACCGTCTGCACTTCATTCAAGTTGCCAATGTAAGTGCTGTTTTTTTTTTTGTTTGTTTTTTTTTTTTTCCTTCCATTTCTTTAAATTCATGTTCCAGTAAAGATAATGGTAAACACCATGTTTTTTTTGTTTTTTAACTCATTACTTTGAATAGTTGTTTGACTACTCCATGCTCAGTAAGGATTGGATAGGAGTAGATACTGGGAGAAGTACAAGAATTTATGACTCTTGAGGGCCTAGTAATTCCACTGTTTGTAAAATGACACACACACACACACACACACACACACACACACACACACACACACACACACTTAAAATTGTAATGACATGAAATTATGAATTGTTGTTGTTTCAATGTGTGATAGGCTGAGTCCAGTTGAAATTGCCTTTCTGGAGGAGTATGCCAGGACCATGAGCCCCGTTGCCAAAGCCCTCAACATTCTTCAGGCTGAAATCGATGTTCAGATGGGATGGCTTCTGCCTACTCTGACCCTCCTCATCTCGAAACTTGACCGAATTGGCATTACCTCCAGGTACTGCAAACCTCTGGTTGGTGCCCTACAAGAAGGCCTGCAGCAGCGGTTTGGAAACATGCTGGTAGAGCCAGAGTTTATTGCGGCTGCAATACTTGTCCCGAAATTTAAAACATCCTGGACATCGGATGAAAGCATTGTCAAACTAGGTAAGATTATTTTATTTTTATTTGTAAAAGTGTCATTAGTTAAAGATTCTGAGAAACTGAGCCAAATGTTTTTTTTTTTTAAGATATCCAACTAAAATTTTATCTTGACATTCTCAATTTGTTTAGGTTTGTTTAAATACTGTTCTTTTGACATTTTAATCTGGAGAAATGTGTGATTATAGTAAAGTTTTGATTCTTAGCATCTATGCGAATGTCCATTTCAGGCCTGGACTACATCAAGGACCATCTGGAGGAAGAGACTTTGAATCATCCGCCAGCTGATGGTTCCAGTGGCTCTGAGGAAGAGGACTTCTTTGCGAGCATGAAGCCTACTCATGGTCAGGAAGGTATCAAGCAGTTAGATGGCTACCTTGCCTGCAAAGCTGATGACAAAGACATTCTCAAGTCCTTCCCATCAGTCTGTAAGTTGTCTTTGAAGCTCAATACTGCTTTACCCGCCTCTGCAGCTTGTGAACGTCTTTTCAGCACAGCAGGGCTTATTTTCAGTCCCAGGAGGGCAAGAATGGACTCACACAACTTTGAGAATCAGCTCCTTCTCAAGCTGAATAAAAGATATTGCCACTTTAGTTAGATCTTCAGTGCCATAATGTACTAGCATGCTCACCAAAAGTACACTTAATGGAATGCTGATTAATAATGTTTACTGCCACAACTATTGTTCATTGCCATTTGAGGCTTGTTATTTTAGTATGTCACTTGTGATGACAGGTTATGTAATTTGTTTTGAGATTTTCACACTATGCTGAGGTCACCTTAGTTGATATATTTTATTTATTTATTTAATTTAATTTTTTTTACCAAGTATCACCAGGTTTCATGTGAAGCAGTATAGAGTTAATAATACACAAATACTGACAATTACATGTAAAAGCATTACTAAATATTGTTCCTGACTGTGTGGGGAAATTCATAACTGAAATAGTATTATATACACTACTATATGCAGTTGTGACTGGCAAGTGCATTTCTTCTGATCACAAACACTAGTTCCTATTACAGTGAATCTGATATGGCCAGTTTATATTTATACACAGAGACATTCAGATATGATATAGTAAAGGAAAACTCATGTTAACCTGTGTTTTGCAAGTTTAAGTTTAAATAAAAACTTGGATAACTGTTACAAATAAATGTTAAACTGAAACTACCTGCTCTCAAGTCCTGTTATTTCATTTAGTTCTAAAGGAATTTTTTGTGCTTATGAAATTTTTTTATAGACATCAGTGTCTGACTAATTAATGTCATTTTATTAATAGATTGGTGTGCCAAGAGTGACATTAGAGTCTTTATGTAGACTGAGTTAAGCAAGAGTCTTGTGACAAAAATGATAATAGGACATTATAGCCATAAAAAAAGCACTGTACTTTGATACTTAAGTACATTTGAAGGCAAGTACTTTTGTACTTTTACTCAAGTGAATGTTTAAAGGCAGCACTTCTACTTTTACTTGAGTAATATTTTACCTTTGGTATCTATACTTTAACTCAAGTACATGGTATGTGTACTTCGTCCACCACTGGAATCTACACATCTCAGTTCTTCAACAACAGCCATCATTATTGTAAACTAATTCAACCCAAGCGCTCTTTGATGACGTGGCTGATTACGTTTCTGGTGATAATCTGTCAATCATCGTCCTGACAATGTGATTGGTCCGAACAGTTTCTGTTTGGGCATAATTACTCCTCTACGGATTGAGTCCAGAACGAACTCCCCGACCTAAAAATGTTGTGGGCGGGGCTAAGTTCGGCTGGCATCCAGGCTACTTATTCTCTACAATAGAGTAAAAAAAGAAAACATCAAATCAGTCATACAGAAGAGTCATACACTACATTTACAGACAATTACATAGGAAGGTTCTATGTTCTCCACAAGTTCAATATACTACTGGCCATACTCCAGTGGTTCCAAACCTGGGGTACTTGTACCCCTATGCAGAGGTACTACAAGGGGTATTTGACAGAAAGGGGAGGGGGAAAATCATCAATGACTAGGACTTACTGAAATGTTACAGTAAAACCCACAGTATTAGAAAGATTTACATGGGAGGCACTAATTGCAGCTCTTTGACTCTTTTTTTTATTGTATGTTATATTCTTCAAAATAAGGATTATAATGATAATTGCATCATACAGTAAGCTCCATTTTTCAGGCAAAATGTTGAAGTCAGATAAATCAAATACTTTCATACCTGGATTACCTGGATACACAAATCAGGTAAAGTGGGTACTGAAGCCAAAAAAGTTTGGGAACCACTGCTTAATTGTAAAAAGGTTATAATGATGGACAACCAGTAACTGACTTACATGTACATACTGGTACTGCAGCTCTTTCACTCTATCAGAGTTCCTCTCAAATGGTACCCTGTAAATTTGCTTCATTGTCATCTCATGCTTTTTCAATATCCGGTCTATTGGAATATGGCATTGTCTTGTAGGATTGCAGCGCGGATCTGTCTCTATGTGATGGCATTATTTGCCATCACCATTTTACAGATCTCTTGTTCTTGTTGTTCACTGAGAAGTTTTCTTCTGCCACCCGTGCAAGGTTGTCGTCCTATCCTAGAATTCAAAGGACACTCCATTCGTAATGTATACCTTATGTATTCCTTACAGAATGAGTTACCTATGTAATTTTATTGTTGTTTTACTTACAGTAACTTTACCACAATTATAATGCATCACTGCACAGTGACTGGAATACTACTGTAAACTGTATCATCAATACTGTAGAAAATAACCTATTCCATAGTTTATGTTCTCCAATGTTTTTCTTGTCATTTTTAGTATCATAACATCCCATTGAGATAAGATATTACTGTAGGCCTATCTCACACACACACACACACACTAAATGAATAGGTAAATGTGTAAATAAATATATTTCTTGCTCTATGCACAGTGTCCTGTCCTATACAACATATAATTCCATCATTCACTGACTACATACCTGTTTTTCCTGCGAAAGGTTTGGATGATGGGGGAGACTGTAGAACGAGGCACATTAGGCTGCACTCAGCGACCTGCCTCCGCCATTGTGAGGCCATGGTTGATGACATGGTCTATAATTGTGGCCCGAATTTCATCTGGGACAGAATGGTGTCTTCGTCCTCCTCTGCCTCTTCCCCCTATTCCACCACCACGCACCCTTACTCCTCCTCCTCCTCCTCCTCCTCCTCCTCTTCTTCTTCCTCTTCCTCGAGTAGGCAGCTGCCCTTGTTCATTTACTTGGCCAGTTGCCTCCATGTTCAGAAATTGTACCGGTCCTGCATGGTCAAGCTCTTTACATACATGTTTGGCAGCATTCACAGTCATGGACAGTACCTGTCAGGTAACTAAACTGTTTGATTGGTCATCTGAGATGTGCAAAACTCCTCCTTCATTAGTCAAGTTCTAGTTTCACCTGACTGTCAATTGCTGTAATAAATTTATCAAATGTTCCAAGGATTCATATATGGTATTCATGGTATTATGTTCTTGACTAATTTTGACAATTGAACAGATTATATTGTGCATGTGATGACTTATACAATGAAATGATGCTGACACGTTTTGGAGCGAACAACCATTAGACTGAGAATCAACAATTAGTTTAGATCAACAAGATCTATTCACTTGGAAATTGTGCTAAATGTAGGCTACCTGTACTTAATCATTTGCAAAGATGTACTGAGACATGTACTTAGACATTTGCAATTTGATAAAATGAATGAGAAAGTAAATTCTGTTGTGAACAATTGCCAAGTGGTTTGGAGGTTTGTCCATGTTGTTTTGAGAATGTAATTTCTGTTTCAAGAAATGAGCCAAACCAATGGAGAAAAACTGTAATGTAAAATACAATCTGATGACGTGTAAACGTGTTTCATTGTTGAGTTGTATGAACACTTCTTTTAATTTAGACGAACTTAAGTTAAGTGAAACTGGGCTGGGATTTATATTTCCCATCATTCTTTGCCCATGGCACTTGAAAGGGAGAGTAAATGCTAAAATTAAGTGTTATATAATGTTTTTTGCACAAGATTAATGGTAAGGGAGATTTAGCAGTAATTAGTGTTTTGTTATGCTAATTTAGAAGAGTTTCTGTTAATGTGGGTTTTTGGAGATTTACCATCATGGTGACAAGCGGTGCTTGGTAAGTTCATGTTACTTAGAAATGTGTTTTATTGTGTCCAAAAAGCATCTTTACCTTACTTAAAACATTATGTTGGATCAACTTAAATAGTTGCATTCATGTTGACAATTACTAAGTTCATGTTATTTAGAAATGTGTTTTTATTGTGGCAATAAAACATCTTCACCTTACTTAAAACATTATGTTGGATCAAATCAAAATATTGCTTTGAATTAATGTAATTCTCCCACTTGGCTTAAGTAAAAAATTCTAGTGGAAAACGTTAACATATTTTTTTTTGTTGAACCAATGTTTTATTTTTTAGTGTAGTTACGAGACTCTAGCTTGTAAAAAGTGTTCACGTCCTCGTAGAGCTCGTAATTACAGCTTGTAAGCTGGGAGTTTTCAGGTGTGGCCGTTGTACCATCTGAACGCTTGTAGATTCATAGGCGTTGATAGTGGTGCCATGTCCCAGTCCAAGGACGTGAACAGCTCCGAATATAACATCACGTGCTGTCAATTCACGACTCCGGTAAATACGAGGTGCCGTGAACGCAGCATAGTATGTTTGTATACAATAAATAAATCTATTGTACTGTAAAACTTTTAATTTAATTTGTGTCATTGTTCTATTGTATTCATCATATTGTTTGTAATTGCCGCCTTCTTATATTTAATAACAAAAATAACTATTGTGATATTACAGGGAAATTACAGAGAGGTACCTATATATTTAACATAATTGGTAAAGGATCATTATATATATATATATATATATATAAAATATACAAAATAAAATTATATTGATATTGAGTGTAATGGCATTGACACAGAGCATTCAAAGGAGCACTGTATGTTTACAATTTCTCTTTACTCTCTTCCACAGGGACACAGGAGATGGAATCTGACATGGTATGTTGATGACATCTTTGTTTCTTTATGTGAGTGAAGTTATTAGCCATGTCTGCAAAGCAAAAATACAACACACTCTGGAAAAGAGTGAAAAAAGATCAGGAGAAATCTCATGTAGACAACATAGAGATACAAATGAGCTCTATTAGTCTGGAGCGCTTTAGTGAGCCCCTTCAGCAAACATAGCCCATTGAGGGAACACAGAGTGAATTAGAGAGTGATGTTGAAATGCAGGGGGCTTATGAAAATTATGATTCAAATTCTGATGATGCAGACTTAGATGACACACCATCTTTGGGAGACTTGCACAGTGGGCTAATGAATTTCAGGTCAAACATAATGCAGTGGATGGCCTTCTTAAAATTCTTGGTGAACATCACCCAGCGCTCCCAAGATCCGCAAGAACGTTATATGGAACGTGTGAAAATGTGACCTTAGACACAAAATCTGGGATGCAGTACTTCTACTTTGGATGTAAAGAACAGCTGTGTGGGTATTTAAATATGTACCCCAGTGATGTTGTCACCCAGTTAGATTGTCTGGACATTTCTTTGAATATTGGTGGGTTAGCAGTAAGTCACTGTGGCCAGTTTTGTGCAAAATCAAGTTGGCTCCTTCCACTGTCTTTCCTCTTGCTCTCTGTTTTGGTGTGTCTAAGCCTACAAATCTCGATTTTTATTATTATTATTTTTTTTTTGGACAGATGTAGTGCATGACCTCAGGGACATTTTGCTGAATGGCTTAGAGACTGACAGTGGTCTTTTATGAGTTCATCTGCGCTATATCAGTTGTAATTCACCTGCAAAAGCACTTGTTGCACAAAGCAATATTAAGAAAGGCTTCTGTGATGGCAGGTGGGTTATATACCCAGAGACAACTAATGTTACTCTGAGAACAGATGTGTCTTTCCGCAAGCCGCTTCAGGAGGAGCACCACCGTTCATCTGGGGTGTCTCCATTTTGCATGCTCTAATTATAAAATATAAATTATTCCTGTGATCAAAGGTGAAATTTTCAGCATCATTACTCCAGTCTTCAGTGTCACATGATCCTTCAAAAATCATTGTAGAATTCTAATAATATACCAATGTACTGTTATGTTATATATTGTTATATTAAAATTTACAATGTATAAGAGAACTGTCATGCTAAACTTTTTTTTATGTAACAAAGGTCCCGCTGTTGTGTTTATAGCATTCTGTATCTTAAATACTGTATACAGTTTAAATGTATCAATACTGTAACTTTTCTTTGCTGTCATTATTATATAATATAATTAATTTTCTTCGCCTTCCCTATTCTACTTACGGAACGAACACAGTTCGTTCGCAGTTTTTTTTTTTTTTTTCTTTAAGTAGAATAGGGAAGGAATGTTTTCCTTAAAAACCTTAATTTCTTTTCGACTGACGAAAGAAAGACATGAACATCTTGGATGACATGGGGTTGAGTAAATTATCAGGAAAAGTTTATTTAAAAGTGGACTAATCCTTTAATAATATAACTACCCAAAATTATCTCCTGTACATTTTGTACTCTAAAAGTAAGTTTCAGAAATGTGAAACTTTGAAACAGTTTTCCAATTTGAAAAGTACATCAATTAAACGTAGATACATTTTTTGACAGGCCAGTTCTTTTGAACACCGTCTCTTTTGCGTGTTAACACATGAACTGCACATTTCAGACAACACAGAGTTGAAGAAACTTGAACGAGCCATGGTCATTCGACTTGACAAAATGGACCAAAAGCTGCCAGCCATTGAAACTGTTTTAAGAAGTGTTGCCCAGCCAAGCGACTTTTCTGAGTTTCTGCTTAATCCTTGCCAGATCCCACAGAAACTGGAAAATTTGTGCTTGAGGATGAATGACAGTGAATACAAAGTAAATTTAACAGCAGATTATCTGATTTGATCTACTGTATTTTCCAAAACGCTAGTTGTGTTTTTTTATATTATTATTATTAAATGTGATGTGACATATTTAAATGTAATTTGCTTCAAGCATGCAAAACTTTTGCAAAGTTCACATAAATATGCGCATGCACACAACATAGCAACACAGCCTATTCATCATCAATCTAAAGTCAACCTAACATAGTAAAAGTAACTGGCTCAATTTAAACCGTTTTTTGCGCATATTAAGGATACTGTTTTAAATGTATGTTGGGGCACGAGTTTAATATGATGCCTCATTTACATAAATAATTGTTTAGCAACCAAATGTTACATCACAAAGTGGAAAAAAATGTTTTTTTTGGGTTTCAGTTGCTTTAAATACATATACAATACCCTTTTATAAAAAGTGTTGTTTATAAACAAATGGCACTATTTTGTTTTTGGGTTTTTTTGTTTATTTTTCAGTCTTGTTCTGTTCTGAATACCATTAAATGAGGGGATTTAAAATACACATTTACAAACATTATAAAGATTTACTTTTATGTTCTCATATTTTGCATTATTTCTGACTAGTAATTGTATTTTGTAATTTAATTACAAAATGCAACGTATTCACTGATCTGACTTATAACCTGGTGTGACTTGTTTTACAGATAGTTTTCCATGTTAGTTTTATTACTAGTCTCAATCTTACTTTTCAGCTATTTTTAAATGGAAATGTCCACAGTGATGCATGGATTATGAATGGAAGTAATCTGTACTAAAGTAATAATTGTTTTTTATTATTATTATTATTATTATTATTATTACAGGTCCATAACTCCTGGAGACACCATCCGGAGGGTATTGCGGACAATTGGACTAAACAGCGTTTGGTGTCAGTACAGCATGAAGGGAAGGAAGGGGAAGAAAACATTTCAAGACCTTGAAATTTGCAGTGTGATCATTCGTAAGTATTACATTTTATAAGACTCTCACTGCATTTACACCGGGTATTATGATGAGTTTTCAGTTATCTGGGGCCTCGTGTATAAAACTTTACACAGATTTCATGAACCTGTGCAAAATTCCCATTATAAAACCCAGTCATTGGAAGATTGTACGCACATGCATCTCCACACCATCTCCTCCCCCAAATAAAGCCTAGTTTTACAATGCATAGCGTCATCTGCATATCATTCCCATGCATATTCCTATCCACATGATAACATGTTTAACAGTACAAGACATTATGAAAATATGAAAAAATGCAGTCACTTAACATTGCTAAAAATCATATCACTATCCTTGTCTTGTTTAGAGAAAAAAAAATGTATAAAATACTGTTCGGAGAAAGTTCATTGAATTATTCTCATTCTTTTTCCACTGGCTAAATAGTAATTTAAATAGTTTTAAACAAATCAATTTTATGCAATTTTGCCTATAATGTAAACATATAGAGAATGTTTATATAAATTTGAATGGAAATAGATAGGCCTGATTAAATTATTGTCTGACTCAGCAAACTGCCGCATACGAAAGTGAAAGTAAGTTGCAGATGCGTAACACACAATTACCTTGATTAAAAGTAATGAGACCTTTCCAGTGCTGTTGCCGCTCTCTCCTATAAAATGCACCTCATATTTGTTGCTTTTGGTGACATGAACTCAATTAAATCTGCATATAGCTCGGGAACCGGAGATCGGATTTATCAGTTTTGCGAAAAGAGAGAAAACCTGCACTTAAAACCTTTTCACTGGCATTTTGTTTTCATTGTTAGACAGATATTGTGATTTATCAATATAGGATTGTCTAGCAATATATCGATTATCGTAGAATATCGTAGATATTATTTTCGTGAGCCATGTATTGTATCGTGAGGTACCCTGTGATTCCCAACCCTACTGTTTATACCTGTATTTAGCAAATGTTAAATTGAGGTGTAAATAGAGATTAATGTTCATTAAAGATGTCATGACATATTGGTTTTCACAACATTTTTACTGAAGTTCCGCTAAACCAAGATGTTGTAAAATTCTTTTTAGAGGCTTGACCAAAGGATGCATCCAAAGATGCCAGTTAAGGTGTTTGAGGAAAGCATAGCAGAAACACTGAAGTATGCTCCTCATCACGATTCAAGGGTAAGTAACATTCCAGAATTATTGCATGTTTTCTTAACCCTAAAAGTTTTTTTTTTTTTTTTTTTTTCATTGCAGAGGTTTGGGATGGGAGTTCTGAATGTGTTTTTGTTTTGTTACCTAAATAGTTCAGTAACATTTTATTGTCACATTTTTATTGTTTACATTGTCATTTTACTTTATGAAAACACCTGCTTTAACTGTCTTACCTCATGAGTTTGCAGCCCTGACTAGGTCATACAACAGTTTATCAGCTCACAACATGTAACATGGCAACATTTTGTGAGAAAAACTTTAGTTAAATGTTGGTAACTTACATATTACTATATTTGCTGGTATGGTCTAGGGGTGCAACGGTTCGGTTTGTATCACGGTTTTAGGCTCACTGTTTCAGTACGGTTCAGTATGTGCTATGTTCAGGTAAAAAATTACTACTGTTAAATAAAAATGATAGAAAATATGAACAAATAATCAAACGGCACAAATACAGTAAAGCAAAGATACAAATAAATAAAGCTTTTCAGGTTTTTCATGTATCCAGTTTTCAGGTACAGAAATTGAATAAAGTAGCTTATAAAATGTAAAACAACACTGCATGTAATCTTCACTCTATAAATTAAATAAAGATCAGTCATTATTAATTATTAAGTTACTATTCAGTCATGAGCAATGAGTGATTTCCTTGTCTTTTGTTGTTTAACATTAAAAACACATTGAGACAGCAGGCTTGCAAGGGCTGCGGTCTCTTTAAGACATAATACACGGATCAGTACACTGATACTGAACACATGCATTCTATGCTTGCTAGGATATGCATATGATACGGCACTAACATTGAACAAAGTTTAGGGGAAGCCAGAATGCGTATCCATCAACAGAAACATACATTAGCCTAACTCTGTCTGTCTGTTTTATTTATTTTCTACAAATTATGTTCTAAATGTGTATGCGTCGTCAGATATGAGATGAACTGCAGTTCAAGTGCGTGCCGAACCAAATGTGCAGAACGGTACGGTTTGATTTTTTTACCGAGAACCGTTTCACCCCTAGTATGTTCCCTGTTTAAAGTTGCCATGAAATGCAAGTTGCCCTATTATGTATTTACAGTTTGTGTTTGTGTACCCATTAAGTTAATAAATATGGTCAATTTATGTCAACTTGAAAATGCATTTCTAGGAATGACATATTAATGATGAAAATGTATACAGACTCGCTCCTGTTATTGCTTGCAAGGGATTTACCACTAAATATTAACATTTACATTTACTTTAAAGGTCCCGTTCTTCATGATCCCATGTTTCAAACTTTAGTTATTGTGTAATGTTGTTGTTAGAGTATAAATAAAATCTGTAAAATTTTAAAGCTCAAAGTTCAATGCCAAGCGAGATATTTTATTTAACAGAAGTCGCCTACATCGAACGGCCAGTTTGGACTACATCCCTCTACTTCCTTCTTTAATGACGTCACTAAAACAGTTTTTTGACTAACCTCCGCCCACAGGAATACGCAAGAGTTGCGTTTGTAGAGTGTGTTTGTCGCCATGTCGTCGAAACGCTGTTATTTTCATCCCGCAGTCCAATCACCGGGTCTGATTCCGGCTCAAATTGATAGGGTAAAATTAAAGACATGTTTACAATAACACTGAGCGCACGCATCTCCACGTTATGGTAAGAGGCGTGACCTTTCCGGGCAAGATGCGCTCAGAGCTGTCGAATCACAACACAGGAACCGCTGGCACAATCAGAACTCGTTACGTATTTCTGAAGGAGGGACTTCATAGAACAAGGAAGTCATCAGCCCGTTTTTATGACAGTGGAAACAGCGGTATACAGATAAGTATATGTGAAAAATACAGTTTTTTCAGAAAAATCCTCCAGGTCCTGCAGGTTTAACTGCTCAGAACAAACAAGGGACTCATGAACAACACACAAAACAGTCATTGGTAACCACACAGTATTGAGAATCAATGGTTCCCAAACTTTTGAACGGAGATATTTTAATAAATTCAGCTACTTTTTTGTCTTGTGGATTATATGTAAACATATTTTATGTAAAATATCTTACTCAGGACAGTACTAAATAAAAAATAACATGCATTTTGTATGATCTCTCTTATTTTGTTAAAATTATTCACATTTTCAAAGATTCTGCAAGGGGTTCCCAAACTTTCACATACCACTGTATAGATGTCTTGGCACCACAGCTAACAGAGCAATTTTGTCTTTACTGTCCCAAAACGGATGGAGGGCACTGTATATACACACTCCCCATTCATAATCTCCATGCCTAATTCTTGAATGATTACAGGTCTGTTCAACTTGAAGTAGCGCTGCACAGACCGGTCAGAGTACGACAAAGTAATGCAAGAGCGATTAGAGAGCAGACAGCTCTGTATGCTACGGAATTGCTCTTGCTGTACTTTGATGTCATACACCAATTGTATTGCACAGCACTGCTTCAAGTCGAACCTACTGATTCATTCATTACGACAGTCGCTAGCCACTCCTTATGGGCAGTTTAATTTAAAAGTATTATTGTGAGGTTTTTTTATTTGTATATGTACATATGCATATTACCTCACTTTACCAAAACAGAACATTAGGAAAATGTTCTTGGAAATAACTTTACTTAGGGCAGTTATAAGATGAGTTTAGGGTTGGGGGTAGGTGTAGATGTTAATAAAACACAATTTGATAAGTAGCTAATGTAATTTACTGTTACTTATCCTAGGATTTTGCATCACTGTAGCTGTATCCCTTGTAGACACAACCGAGTATAAGGGACACAATACAATACATAAAAAACTAAAGATTCTGGGTATTTAATCGGTTTAGATTTTGATGTGAAGTTAATAAACGTAATTTCGGGAGGAGTACGGCCAAGGTATAAAACCAGAAAAACATCTTACCTCTTCCTGTTGTTAGTTCTTTCGGCATCCCTCCTCCTCCCCTTCTCCTTTTTGTACAATTTTGCCTGTTATGGGGGGCAATCGGAGCTCGAGTAGAATATCCTCTCCGAGACCCTCTATAGCAGACAGCAAGCCAAATCTGTTTACCACTTACTCTAAGATTATATGGGCACACAAACTCGTGAAAAAGCTTTTAATATAGTGGAGCATGAATATTTGTTTTGGTGAGAATTTTATTAAATGAATAAAGATTGTATATAAGGGGGCTCTAACAAAAATAAAATATAACAGATTTTTAACAGAATGTTTTAAAATAACTAGATCAATTAGACAAGGATGTCAACTCTATTACAACCAAATGGCCTAGCAATAAGAAAAAATGAGAAAATAAAAGGAATACAAAGAGGAAAGTAAAGCAGAAAGGAAAATATTTCAAGTAAGAGAAAAAATGTGGGAGAAACTGATAACAGGAAGAGATCAGAAGCTAAATTTTTGGAGAATGAGTGCTTTAAATTTGAAGGGAATGTCTTAATATTGAATGTTTTAATGGTTTCAAAGTTGTGGTATGTTTTATTTATGACAATGATATATTATAACTGGTTACAAACATTCTTAAAAATCGCTTCCTTTTATATTCAGCAGAACGGATTTATACAGGTTTGGAACAACTTGATAAGTAAATGAGTGAATAAATAATGAAAATTATCGTTTAATGATCTCTTTAAGGAACTGTGCATACCCAAAATTACTGTGCATACCCAGCTATTGAATATTTTCAGTTTAATTTGTTTGTATTACCTTGGAGCAAAAGACAATGTTGGTTTCAGCATTTCCAGTGTCATCTAAAGTGTGGCCTGCTTTTTATTTCCCAAGATCATATAGGCAAATGGTTATGCCATGACCATGACTATCCCTGACAACTAATGTAAATAAAGGACAAGCCATACTGGTTGACGCCATGTGTTGCATCCATAAAAACAATATATCTTCCATATTCTTGAAGGTTCTCTCTCATGGATGGTGTTTGTAGAACTATGACAAGATCTTTTTGAGAGCCTTTGAAAGGGCCCTCAAGAAGTTGTGTGGTACTATTGACATCATCTTTGAAAATATTCAGACATGTATGATGCGAAAAATCAGCAACACAATGTCTTTTGGGTTAACAAAATATGCTCGGTTGTTGAGATCAGTACTCTGTGTCCTTGTTCCTTCAACCATTAATGAGATTTTAAGAGAACTATATCTGAATAACACCAAGAGATATTAAATCTTGGATATGCTTGACCAGCTCTTGACTGTTTTTTTGTTTTGTTTTTTTCTGAGTGACTCTCAGAAAAACTTGTTGGGTCATGTCCTGAATGAATGCTGTAAATTCTTTCAACTATAACCAGTTTGTTGAGCTAGTCTGTCCTGTTTTTAAAGGAAACATAGGCTTTATATCCTTTGACTTTGGGGTGCGCATGCTCCAGAGCGTTTGCATGTAAACAAGAAATATACAGTACAGTCCAAAAGTTTGGAACCACTAAGATTTTTAATGTTTTTAAAAGAAGTTTCGTCTGCTCACCAAGGCTACATTTATTTAATTAAAAATACAGTAAAAAACAGTAATATTGTGAAATATTTTAAATTTACAATTGTACAATTTAAAATAACTGTTTTCTATTTGAATATATTTCACAAAGTAATTTATTCCTGTGATGCAAAGCTGAATTTTCAGCATCATTACTCCAGTCTTCAGTGTCACATGATCCTTCAGAAATCATTCTAATATGCTGATCTGCTGCTCAAGAAACATTTAATGTGTACAATTGTACAAAATATTTGTGTACGGTATTTTTTTTTCAGGATTATTTGATGAATAGAAAGTTCAAAAGAACAGTGTTTATCTGAAATCTAATCTTTTGTAACATTATAAATGTCTTTACTGCCACTTTTGATTGATTTAATGCATCCTTGCTGAATAAAAGTATTCATTTCTTTAATTTCTTTTCAAAAAAATAAAAATAAAAATTCTTACTGACCCCAAACTTTTGAACGGTAGTGTATAATGCTACAGAAGCTTTGTATTTCAGATAAATGCTGTTCTTTTGAACTTTCTATTCATCAAGGAATCCTTAAAAAAAGTACACAACTGTTTTCAACATTGAAAATAATCATAAATGTTTCTTGAGCAGCAAATCAGCATATTAGAATGATTTCTGAAGGATCATGTGACACTGAAGACTGGAGTAACGATGCTGAAAATTCAGCTTTGATCACAGGAATAAATTACTTTGTCAAATATATTTAAGTAGTACACAGTTATTTTAAATTGTAATAATATTTCACAATATTACTGTTTTTATTGTATTTTTAATTAAATAAATGTAGCCTTGGTGAGCAGACGAAACTTCTTTTAAAAACATTAAAAATCTTAGTGGTTCCAAACTTTTGGACTGTACTGTACATTTTTCTGATTTTGCAAACTTGCAGAATTCACATTTCTGAAGTTATCATCTTTGAAGGTGTTTATGGTAGTGAGCCTTTCTTGAATAAATTCATTAGCATCCGAATCTTTTACTAAAACATGGACTGTTATATCGGTCTGTTTTTTTGTTTTCTTTATAAGTTCCTCCATTTTTGATGTGCAAAACCTAAAAACCAAAGGAATACAAACAATTAGGCTAAAAATATCAATAATGTAAAGAGCCTAAATTCCATGATAATCTCTAGAAAGCAATGCAATGCATATTGTAAGGTCTTTTTCTAAACATTGGAGTAAAATAGAGATGTTACGTACAAGGGGGCGTATGACAATCAAGGAGACAGAATGATCAAGAGGGAGAGATTTGGAAAAATAAAAAAGATCATGGGACACAATACAAGAGAGCTCAAAAAGAATATCACTGGAATGAAGGTTTATGACTGGGCAAGACTGGGCTTTAGGACCTGCGATAATATTAGAAAAGCTTTCCAGCGCTGAAGAGAGTGGGAAGGCCTGAAAACGGATGCAGAGGCTGCTTTGATTCCACTTAAAATGTGAGTAAAACTGGGTTTGGTTGTCATGATTGTCTGGAGCTGCTGTGCTCTTGGCAACTAACAAAGACCTCTTGTTTGTATTTACTTTTGTGTACTATACAGTCATTTATGTTTTTCCTTGTCCTTATTTTTCATGAAGCATTTTGTTGCACATCAGCTGTGATAAACAGACCCCCACTGTCATATTGCGTGTGTAACAGTGGCCAGCTCACATTTTTCACTGCACACTGATGACTGTTAGAGAATGAGGTGTTTAGCGTCATTGTCAGTGCACTCGCCTCGCATGCCAGCAGTGATTGGGCTGTGGTTCGAGACCGTCTCGGAGCACGGTGGTTAGGATTGGAGGGTGCATTCTGGAGGCAGAGCAATGAAGAGAGGGGTGGGTTTGTTTGGGTTGATTTCAAATATCAACAATGTCCAAAAGCATTGTTGAAAAAATACATAACCAACCTTTAAAGATGTTGGTCTCAGGACGGCAACCACTTGGCAAAATCAGGATGTGCGATCCTAGCAAGCAGACTGAAAAAAATGATCCCAAACATTATAAAAACAAATGCTGTTTGATATGGTGTTATAAAATCAATATATATCAGACAGTTATAAGTATTAGAGACCTAATTTGGTGGATATGTAATAAGTATAGATCTGAAAAAAGCATTTGACGGAATAAAGCACTATTGTGACTTATTATTATACACTGAACAAAATTATAAATGCAGCACTTTTTTGCCCCCATTTTTCATGAGCTGAACTCAAAGATCTAAGACTTTTTCTATGTACATAAAAGGCCTATTTCTCTCAAATATTGTTCACAAATCTGTCTAAATCTGTGTTAGTGAGCACTACTCCTTTGCCGAGATAATCCATCTACCTCATAGGTGTGGCATATCAAGATGCTGATTAGACAGCATGATTACTGCACAGGTGTGCCTTAGGCTGGCCACAATAAAAGGCCACTCTAAAATGTAATATATCATTTGTTTTTGCCAATGTATACTTTGTCATAATTTTAAAAGAATAAAAAGAGCACATCCGATCTTGGAAGCCAAGCAAACTCTGGGAGAAAAACATTGTTTATACTAACCATTACCCGGCTAATCTGCGAGTTCATCATCATGGAGGATTCAAACTATTCTCAACCGCATCTGAAGTTGAAGCTTTCCTCACCGAGTTGGAGAAGGTCTAGTGGAGACTTATTCTTACCCCTATGTAATGAACGCGTACTGTGGGACTTATTCGCTGTGATTTTATAAAGACGGCAAAGTTAATAACCTGGTTCCACAGACAGGGCATAGATTAAGCCAGGATTAGGCCTTAGTTCAATTAGGATATTTAAGTAGTATAAAAATGCCTTAAAAAAAAAAAACCCAACACATTACTGGTGTGCATCTTGAGACAAAACAATGGCACTGACATATTTCAAGTTATGCCAGTGCAAGTTGCTTTCATTTAAAACTCAAACATGGAATTAGTCTTAGACTAACTTAAGCCTTATATAATTACTAGACCTTAGTTCAATTAGAACATTTAAGTAGCTTTTATAAACATACCCTAGAAAAAGAGAATTACTTGTGTGCATCTTGAGACAAAACAATGGCTCTGACATATTTTAAGGTACTGTATGTCAGAAGTTGCTTTCAGTTAAAACAGCTCAAACGTATTTTAGTCTAGGAGTAGCTTAAGCCTTGTCTGTGGAATCGGGGGATTGTTACTCGTTATTTTGAACTGAAGAAATTGTCACATGCTCCAAGATGCAATAACAGTGTCCGATTTGTGAACAAACTTATTCTTTTCAATGAATCTGTTAAACTGTTTTGCAGATCGTGCCAAATAATTAATTTGTGAATTGGACTGATTCAGCTGCAGCTGTTCACAAGTCAATAACTCACTGATTCAATGATCCATTCAGAGTGAGTCTCTAGTTAACTGAATAAATTTAGAAGTCTGACTAAAAATGAGCCAAGAACCGGTAGATCCTCAGAGCTTGAGTGCACATGTGACTGACAGCATGAATAGTAAGTTACAAATGCAGAATTTTAGAATTTATTGTTGTAAATGAAACTCATCTTTAGGTCAAAACAGGTGTTTGTGCTAAATCTGCTGTAAAAAGGGTGATCTACGCTAGGGGGGCTTGAATGCACCTTTCATGCATGGTACTCATCTTGCATTTGTTTACACTTGTCAGTAATCATAATATTACAGCTAATGTCCAAAAAGAATATTCTTTTTTCCCTTTTGTCTGTTTTGTTAAATATAGGAAGTGCCCTCTATGTATACTTTTATGTAATATAGATATGGCAGGTCAATTGAACTGTATTTATTAAATGTTACAGGAATTAATTCCCCAATTAAGAGAAAGAAAGTCCTAACAAATCTAAAGAGAATCCACACATTACTGATCTTGAACATATGAAGTTACGAAGGGACTGGCTGGGCCATGTTTTTTTTATTCCTCACATTTTCATCTAAGGCCAGAGGAATAGCATTGCTTATTAAGAAGAACCTGAGATTTAAGCTAAACTCCACTGTAAAAGATAAGTGTGGTGGGTTTGTACAGCCCAAACATCGATGACCCAACATTCTTTAATAATTTAAAGAGATGGTTCACCCAAAAATGAAAATTCTGTCATCATTTACTCACCCTCAAGTTGTTCCAAACTTGTCTTTGTTCTGCTGTACTAGTCAATGGCTGGCGAGATCTGCTTGGTTACAAAAATATATAAAATATCTTTCTTTGTGTACAGCAGAACAAAGAAATATATACAGGTTTGGAACAACTTGAGGTTGACTACATGAAGACAGATTTTTGGCCCTTTAAGAGGCTGTTGTGTTGACCCTGATTTATTGCACTATTGAGGTGTTCAATTTTATTTCGATTTTAGAAAATAAACATGATTTCTTATTTTACAAATCAGTTGTTTCTTATTTTCACCTGCATGTCTCTCAGGTGTCAAGGACTAGTGCATCTTTGAGCCTAAATTTAATATAAGTGAAATACTGAAGTACTGTTAAAATCAGATACTCTAATACTTTTACTCGAGTCACATTGGAATTGGTGACTTGTAACTTGTAATGGAGTAATTTTTGCTGCAAGGTATCTGTGCTTTTACTCAAGTATGGTTTTCAGGTACTCTTTACACCTCTGAGTTTTACTAATGCTATTTTCCAGATGAGAATGCATTAAGTGACGCTGAAGACAGAGGGAGCGAATCTGATAACAGCAACACAGATGTCACAGCATCAGAGTTTGGAACTGTGGAGCCTATGGATTTTGACTCTACAACCACAGAGCAAGACCATGACATGGTCTTGACATGGTGATGAATTAACATCACTTTTAAGCATTTCTTTCACATATACTGCAGTCAGATTCACTGTGTTCACTCGGAAGGAATCCCTTCAAATGGCTGTGCACTTGTTATGACATTTCGAAGATGTTTTAAACGTGCTTTTAGCCTCTTAACTTGCCCTGTTTCAGTCAAACTGGATGCAAATTTTAAAAGGAGGATAACACTGTGTAGGAAACACGGATTGTTGTCGTTTTCTCTACCGACAGCACTCCGAATTTACAAACAACAGAGCTAAATGTTAAAATTGACTGGAATTCCCCTTTAAAGCAGTCCTGAAGCCCTAGTTCAGATCCTTCATTCCACACTTTAAAGATGCCGTAGAATGCGTTTTCAAAAGATTTCTATAAGTCTAAGGTGTCCCCTGAATGTGTCTGTAAAGTTTCAGCTCAAAATACCCCATAGATTTTTTTTATTCCCTTTTTTTTACTGCCTATTTTGAGGCATCATTAAATATGCGCCGATTCAGCGTGCGGCCCCTTTAAATTCTCGTGCTCCCTGCCCCCGAGCTTGCGACTGCCTCAAACAGCATAAACAAAGTTCACACAGCTAATATAACCCTCAAAATGGATCTTTAGAAAGTGTTCGTCATGCAGCATGTCTAATCGCGTAAGTATGTACGGTGTTCATATTAGGACTTCCTCACACCTCAGTCATACAACGAAAAGAAGTCATGCCTCAGACTAAAAGTCATCGGACAAAACGACATCGTGCCTCAGACTGAAAGGCTTGAGGTCTCAGGGAAAACGACGTCATGTGTCAGGTCTCGTACAATTAGGCATTGAACTAAACAGCCTCAGACCGAAAGGCTTCGGATGAAAAGGCATCGGATGAAACGGACTCAGACTAAAAAGGTATCAGACTTGTTGTTGTTTTTTATGCATTCCATTTTTATTCTTATGTATTTGTTTCCTTTTTATGAAAAGCACTTTGAATTACCATTGTGTATGAAATGTGCTAAATAAATACAATTGCCTTGCCTAATCGACTCTCTGACAGGTGGCGCTGGAACAGCAGAAATAAAGCCGTTTCCTTGGTAACCTCTGTACACAAAGCAGCTGTGCTTATAACAACGCATTCAAATAACTCAAAATATTTTTTTACCTTTCTTATAAAATGAACCATGGTTTTACTACAAATAAAACAAAATGGTTATTGTAGTTAACCATGGTAACCACAAATTAGCCATGGTTTTGCTATACTATAGTTTAAGGTATTTGTAGTAAAATTATTGTTATACAAATAGCCTATCCGACAAAAAAAAAAAAAAAAAAAATCATAGTTAACACTTTTAACCATGGTTAATTTTTGTATGTTCACGATAGTTTGCAATGCAAGCTAGTTGCAGTGTTATTTTGCTAACTTTTTATAGCCTACATGCAAATAAAACTAGTGAATAATACAAATTTACAAAATAATCTCAGTGTGACATGTTTTATACAACTTAGTGTAACATTTAACAGAAAACTGCGTGCACGTGACATCACATCCATTTCATCTGATGCCTTTGAGTTTGATGCTTTTTAGTCTGATGCCTTTTGGTCTGAGGCTGTTTAGTTCGATGCCTAATTGTACGAGACCTGACACCTGACGTCGTTTTTCCTGAGACCTGAAGCCTTTCAATCTGAGTCATGACGCCTTTTCGTTGTATGACTGAGATGTGAGGAAGTCTTAATAGGAACACCGTAAGTATGGTATTTATTTGGATGTTTACATTTGATTCTGAATGAGTTTGATAGTGCTCTGTGGCTAAAGCTAACATTACACACTGTTGGAGAGATTTATAAAGAATGAAGTTGTGATTATGAATTATACAGACTGCAAGTGCTTAATAATGAAAATAACGACAGTCTTGTCTCCGTGAATACAGTAAGAAACTATGGTAACTTTAACCACATTTAACAGCAACATGCTAACGAAACATTTAGAAAGACAATTTACAAATATCACTAAAAATATCATGTTATCATGGATCATGTCAGTTATTATTGCTCCATCTGCCATTTTTAGCTATTGTCCTTGCTTGCTTACCTAGTCTGATGATTCTGCTGTGCACATCCAGATGTCCTGCCCTTTTCTAATGCCCTGAACATGGGCTGGCATATGCAAATATTGGGGGCGTACATATTAATGATCCCGACTGTTACGTAACAGTCAGTGTTATGTTGAGATTCGCCTGTTCTTCGGAGGTCTTTTAAACAAATGAGATTTATATAAGAAGGAGGAAACAATGGTGTTTGAGACTCACTGTATGTAATTTCCATGTACTGAACTCTTGTTATTCAACTATGCCAAGGTAAATTCAATTTTCCATTCTACGGCACCTTTAATAGTTTTACTTACTGGGGGAGCTCATTTGAGGAGTTGAACCCGACCATTACGGTTATTTTTTAAGCCCGAGCCCAACCCGAACCCGAGGTCCGTTTTCTTTTTTTTTGCAATATGCTGTATTTTAGGATTGCTTGCAACGGTAATTAAAAAAAAATAGGATACATGTAGGCTACAAACACCGTTTCTCCAAGGCACAGCAGCCCCCTCAGCACACAAGAAAAAAAGAGAAAAAGCATGGACTTAGATCAATGTAAACTCGCGTCTAGACGTCCTGCGGTGTGAATCAAGCGTCTAGCGCGGCGCAAATTGAACGTTCACCGTCTGTTGCCCTAGACGCCCGAGTTGAAAAATCTGAACTTTGGTGAATGTTCGTGGTGCGCTAACCAATCAGGGACTCTGCTTTGGTAGTCACATGTTTATGACATGATCAGCGGTGGAGACCAGAACAAAGATGAAGAACAAATTAATAGTCGTTGTGTGTGGCCACCCTGAGCTCTATGATGTGTCATCATATTTTTATCGAGACAGAAATAAAAAGGACCTTGCCTGGAAGAGGATAAGCGAGGAAATCGTACAATCTGGTAAGTTGTAAAGCGCTTTGCATGATTTTAGCCGTTGATACTAGCCCACCTGCTAGGTAGCAAAAGCCGGCCGGCATAACCAAGCTCAATTGCCGCTACTAGTTTCCAACTGACGAGATGATGTGTATATTCAGAGGATTATCTAGCAAGGAGGCCAGCAAATACACTGGGTAGCACAGGTAGCACATAAGGCAGAAGCCCCCTCCCATGACGCAAATTCACATCTTAACACACTTTTTTTTTTAGATGCGCGAATAGAGCAAATTTGACGCACGTCTGACTTCAAAATGTTCAAGCGTCCAACTATACGTGTCTGATGCGCGATTCGCATTCGGTGTGAACGCAGCATTAGGCCTACTAATTAGGAAACTTTGATGTGGTTCAACAGGTGAAACAATATTCCCCTGGAACTCAAACATTAAACTTCAAAACAAAGTTTGCACAGTTGCACAACTATTTACACAAATATTTAATTCTCAGTAGGCTACAAGTTAAGACGGAAGAGAACACAGGGCTCGACAATAAGACTTGGGTAAAGTTGGTTTTATATTCGCACATTCGGACATCCGTATTCAATAGCCTTGTTAATCACACTACATTGGACATTCAGTGGACATTCACAAGTAAATATGCCATTAAAACAATACTTGCCTATTTTGATCGACTGTGAAAAATGTTGTAAGTTGACAATCGTTGGTTGTCAATATGTCGCTGCTTAAAATTCGCAAACATTAATTTATTGCACATTTATTGGAAAGTTTGAATTTATCATAAGTCCGAATGTGAGAATATAAAACCAACTTTACCCAAGTGACAATAAGGACTGCCCGATGGCCCGGGGCCAGTGTGAATGACTCTCGGGACAGTAGACGGAATGGTCACTTGCCCGATCGGGCCAGTGCTGTAGGGTGTGCGATATATATCGTCTATGTCTATGATATTGTAATTGTTTATTTAACGATCTGAAATTATCAAGCATGTCCCTCAATTTTTCAAAAACCAAACAAAAACACTCATTGAGTGCACGCATGCACGTGACGTTGCATGCGTTACAGTGCGCGTGCATATTTAGAGTGTACGCTTTCACTGCGCATGATTTAGTATACTAAAATGCCTTTAGAATGCCCCATAATATATCTTTTATATTTATATCATTTAATATAGTTAACCAAAATTACACAGCGCCGTTTTTCTCCAAATATCAGCAATTACAAATGTGATATTGATTTTATACAGAGTATAAACATGTTTAATGAACCAGAACTTAATATCAAGTGACTTACATTTAAGACACCAAATCGTCTGTTTCACTCTATTTCGCCAACGAAAATAGTTCCAAACAAAGTCCACAGAATTGTTTTGCGTCTCTGAGCAACACTTCCTGAATGAATCAGCCGCTTCAATAAATCGGTTGAATCCGGTTGAATTGACTCGCTCATTAGCAGGGACTTGCTGCTACCTACTGGCGGGTTTAATTTCAGGTTTAAAGTGTCTTTTCATTTTTAAAATAATTTCAAATAACAGTATTTAACGTTTTATATTTGCAGCATTTCAAATCATTATTTATGCTGTAACTGCTCTTGACTGATTAATAAAGCTAATCTATAGTTATAAAGTTATATTATATATCTAGATAGATATTACAATTTCTGTAGCTGAAAATCCTGTTTCCTAAAAGAAAAACTTGAAGAGCATTGTTTATTTAATTTATATATTTGTTCTGTTGTATTCATTTGTGCTAGTACTTGTAATTTGATTATTTATTACTATTTTATTACTTGTTGTTTATTTATATAACAATATGTAAAATTTAAGTGAGTTAATCTAGTAGCTTTTGGTGTCATAACCTTATTTATTAAGGTCAAAAACAATGAAAACAATAACTTGGCTTATTTCAAAGGCCCATTTTCTTTTCTGTTACTTTTATAAATTTTTTTATTGTGGGGCAAGTGAAAATTTTGGCAGGGCAAGTAAAAATTTGAACCACTGCCCTGACTGGGCCAGTAGAAAAACAGCCCTGGAACAGCATCGAGAGTTGTGACTTAAATAGCATGGGAGCACATGCGCAAAACGTAAAATGATATATGATAAATTAAAAATGATTCATATATCATTTTACAAAACTGTTTTGCACATGTGCTCCCGCGCGCACTATTTCGGTCACAACACTGCAATCAGAGGACGCACTGAAACTGCACACGTACTTTCTCTCTCGCGTGCTCATATAATTATGATCACAGCACAGCCAAGCACACAGCACATACATATATATATATATATATACAGGGAGTGCAGAATTATTAGGCAAGTTGATTTTCTGATCATATTTTTTTCCCAAGCACATTTTACCAATTCCAATCCACATCAATCTTAATAACTACTATTAATATTGTTTTTAATCATTTATAAGTGATATATAATTGTTCATGAAGGCTGGAAATGAAAAATGCCTTATATTCAGGTGTGCAGAATTATTAGGCAAGTTTTCTTTTACAGGCAAAATGAGCCAAAAAAGAGATTTAACTCAGACTGAAAAGTCAAAAATTATTAAATACTCATGAGAAGGACGCAATACTAATGCAATACTAGAAATTGCAAAGTTAAAGCATGACCAAGGGACAGCAAAATGCTCATTGGGTCAGCGGGGTCAGACAAAAACAGGTGGAAAAGAAAAGACACATGTTAACTGCAAAATAATTAAGAATTAAGGTGAAGAATTAAGTGTGAAACCATCAGGAACCCTTTAGTCTCCAGCGCCACCATTTTCCAGAGCTGCAACCTACCTGGAGTCTCCAGAAGTGCAAGGTGTCAGGATCTCAGAGACTTAGGTTAGCTAAAGAATCCTAAAAAATGACCTGCACTTGATAAGAATCACAAGCTGAAGTGTTATAAAATACATGAAGACTGGGTTTTAATAGGGCTTATAGACAGACAGCTTGAGAATGACTCCTGATGGACCAGCACCACATCCTCTTGTACCACTGTTTGAAGAATTTATCCAGAATCTGGCAGTAAGGTGTTTGAGTTCACTTTTAGTCCATCTCTTATCCTGAAATGTCTGTCTTGCAGAGATGGACTAAAAATGATCTTCCAAAACTTACTGCCAGATTCTGGAAGATAAATTCTTCAAACAGTGGTACAAGAGGATGTGGTGCTGGTCCTTCAGGAGTCACTCTCAAGCTGTCGGTTTATAAGGCCTATAAAAACCCAGTCTTCATGTATTTTATAACACTTCAGCTTGTGATTCTTATCAAGTGCGGGTCATTTTTTAGGATTCTTTAGCTAACCTAAGTCTCTGAGATCCTGAGACCTTGCACTTCTGGAGACTCCAGGTAGGTTGCAGTTCTGGAAAATGGTGGCGCTGGAGACTAAAGGGTTCCTGATGGTTTCACACATAATTCTTAATTATTTTGCAGTTAACGTGTCTTTTCTTTTCCACCTGTTTTTGTCTGACCCCGCTGACCCAATGAGCATTTTGCTGTCCCTTGGTCATGCTTTAACTTTGCAATTTCTAGTATTGCATTAGTATTGCGTCCTTCTCATGAGTATTTAATAATTTTTGACTTTTCAGTCTGAGTTAAATCTCTTTTTTGGCTCATTTTGCCTGTAAAAGAAAACTTGCCTAATAATTCTGCACACCTGAATATAAGGCATTTTTCATTTCCAGCCTTCATGAACAATTATATATCACTTATAAATGATTAAAAACAATATTAATAGTAGTTATTAAGACTGATGTGGATTGGAATTGGTAAAATGTGCTTGGGAAAAAAATATGATCAGAAAATCAACTTGCCTAATAATTCTGCACTCCCTGTATATATATATATATAGCCTATATAGTTTTTCTAAGTTACAAACCCGAACCTGAGGCTATTCATGAAACATTAACCCGAACCCGACCCGAAACCCATGAGTTTTTCAGGACCTTGTTTGAAAGTACTCTTCTTCCTCGAAGGAAAGCTCATGTGTTAATGGTACTTTGGTAGGACGCACCCTGTAGTTAAAATCACCAGCCACGATGAAGGACGGCATCTGGGTGTGCAGTCTCCAGCTTGCTGATGATGTTCTGTAGCATCCCCATCACGGTCACATGATCGGCCCGTGGCGGAATGTAAACAGCGAGCAGAGGCACAGTGCTGAACTCGCTTGGTAGATAAAAGGGTCTGCGCTTTAGCATTAAAAGTTCAATGTCCGGTGAACCGTGCTTTTAAACAACCTGCACATTCCCACACATCTGTTAACCCTCTGGGGTCTGAGGATTTTTGGGGCCCTGGAGAAATTTTGACATGCCCTGACATTTGTGGTTTTTTCAGTTGTTCATAAACATATTAATGACAAAAGTGTAATTACACTGTATTCAGCACAAACTAGGCTACAATAATATGTGAGCAACATGTGTGTACATGTTTGTGTTTTTGAAGGAATAACGTTTATGTGTGATTATTGAAAAAACAGAAAACTTAAGTCACTGAAATAAGGCCAAAAAACTAATATTAAATCTGTGTTCACAAGACTTCTGGGTATTGGAGGTTGTAGACTAGTGTTTTTGCTTCAAAATTATGTAACAATTATCCTGCCTACTTGTTCATATAAAACGATATATTGATTTAGATTTTGTCAAGAAACACAGTATGCGTGGAGGCGTGGAGGTGTGAATCTTCATGAATAATGCTGTGATTCACACCTGAGAAGACAAAATATCCACATAATGACCTGAATTACCCACATAATAATGAGCTCTTTCAGTCAGGTGGGCTATGTGAAAAAACCCCTTGTGATCATGCTGATAACAGGATTAATGTCCACTCTTGACAAAAAAAACATTTTTTTGTGATTTTTCTCATGCATGCACGCATTGCACATCATGTGAAGAAAATTTTGTATAGGCCTATGTTAAATTACAGTACCAGTCAAAAAATTGGATGCATTACTAATGTTTTTAAAAGAAGTCTCAAGTCTCAAACCAAATAATGGTTTTCTATTTTAATATACTTTAAAATATAATGTATTTCTGTGATGCAAAGCGTCTGAACATTCCTACCTCTATGGCATTTCATATAGGCTACTATATTTGTTATATTATATAGCCTAAATGTTAATGTGCAGTTGACAAACTATACATCATTAAAAAGATCTAAGACTCAAGCTTTTTACCTCTGTTTTACTCTTAAAATCTTATATTGACCGTAATTTCTTAATATGCTTAAAAGCATGCACATTTGGAGAAATATTGATGGATTCTCATATGTTTATGTCTATAATTTTCTATACAGAGGAGTAATATTTATTTAATATTTATTGTCATCACTATGAGCGCTGGATAATGTTTTCAATTCATACTTGCAGCTGGAGGGCGCTCTGTGCTTTAGTCCACAAATGTGAAGAACAGGCATACCATGTGACATTCCAGGAACTAACAGAGGCTTCCAGAGATCGCTATAACCATGGCTATAACATGCAGATAGACACTTTTGAAGATAATAAATACACGATTGCGACGATGTATGCATGTATTGCCTCAGAATTTGCATCTAAATAGTGCTAGCTCCGTGGGTGTGGCCGCATTAGCGGATAATGAGCTGAATCACAGGCGTCTGACATGGCTCTGTTTTCATACAGATTACATAAACAGAATTTTTGTTTTCAATTTGACTTACACGATTTAAAACCTGACATTTCCATGTTTCTTTAGACATAAATCAAATTTTTTTGTGATTAGTATTCACTAAGTTACACTTCATTTTCTGAGAACTATCAGATTGGAGATCACGCATCATGTTAGTTTTCTTTATTATACAAAAAGCACAACATTTTGTTTTTACTCTGAGTGTACACAAATAAAAAAAGATATTCCACAGATTAAAATGGTGTATAACTCTTAATTGTATGTGCAAAATTGACAGAGTATTTTTAGTCTCTTTCACACTGGTAAAAAAAAAAAAAAAAAACGTGGTGGTATCGCCGGCGATACCTCAGACTCCAGAGTGTTAATGTACACACAGCACCTCCCCTGGTCTTCTTCAAGGCCTCTGTGTGATCTCCGCGGTGGATGGAGTGTGTGTGGAGCAGGAGAAGTGAGAATAAGAGCACAACATTCCCTTATCTCACTCTGAGTTGTAGTCCTAGTTCTCAGCTCGTCCATCTTATTTGTCAAGAGAGTGGACATTAGCCAGCATGGTCCTGTAGCTCAGCCTAGCATGTAGCCCACCTCTCTTGCCTCATCCCTGCTATGGGCACACCGGTGTTGCTGTGTCCTGCCGTTTGGAGTTGGCTTGGTCCAGGCATAGGAGAAAGTCAAAGTTCAAGAAGGGGTGTTGTAAGCTCGTGTTAATCATTGCCAATGTCCAGAAGTTCTTCCCTGCTGTATCTTACTGTCGCACACACAAGCTGTGTGTGTAAGATGCACAATAACAAAATAAACAAAATTACGTCAGTGTCAGGAGAGCGAAGCAAACACCAAGTCCACTGTGGGCAAAATGTTGAATTGGGAAGCACCTTAATGTGCTTTGAATAAGACGCATCCTTTTTTTAGGCCAGGTATGAAAAGAAGAAAAAAGCTAAATAAAAAAAAATCATCTTTGTCTTTCCTGTCTCTGAGGTTTTCAACTATCAAAATGCAAGAGTAATCTTAAAGAAAGGGATATAAATAAATAAATAAATAAATAGCCCTAAATTTAACTGTACTGCATTTGTACAAAACATTGTGTCTGGAAGGTAACATATACACTTACTTTATTATCAGGAAATGTATACTAAATTTGAGATAAAAGTAAAGTTACCTCCTTCTCTTCATATGTTCTCTTGATTGCCCATGAGTACGTTCTATTAATTCTATTTTTAGCAAGTTGGTTAAAAGACTAAAAATGAATTGGTCTGAATGACTGAGTCACAAAATCTGGAAGATTAAGAGGTTACAAGTAGCATTAGGCTGATTGTTACGTACTGTTTCAATATCAAGACTAAACTTTCAGACCAAGTTCCTACACTATTTAGCTAACCCTATAAAATCAGATTTAAACTGAGAATCAGACCTTAAACCCCATAGTCTTTGTTTCATTTAAAATACGGTGTTGAAGTACAATGCCAAAATAACTTAAGACATGTTACTAATTGTAGTATTACTAACTGTACTTAAATTAATTCAAATATCAAAAGGTTTTGCCAGATAAATAGATGAACAGCAAAGACATTCTAAAAATGTTGTTTTAATGCTGATGACTTTAATACACTCTATAGTGTCCACACTCTAATGTGGGCTAGTAAATTTGGTGAAATCACATCGAGTGAGCAATCAACTGATACCCAAAGTGAATTAAGAAAAGTAAACTGCAATTTCTTGTCAACTGTGGCATTAACTGAACTCATGTTTTGATGGTTTCAACTGGACAACACATTTTGTTTGTGATATTTTTTTCTTGTTTGCCTATCCTCCAGGGAATTATGCTGATAAAGAACATGGATCCAGAAGAGTGGCAAAGAAAGTGTGGTCTAAGGCTGAGGTCGCCACAGTAATGCGATACTTCAAAAATCATATAAGCAGGGGAAAACTGGCCACCAAAACTGAATGCAGTCACTGCAAACTGGTGGAAGACCCAGTGTTGGCTCAAAGAACAGTGCAAAATATAAGGGACTTTGTTAGAAATAGAGGAATAGCTGCAAAGAGGCAGTCAGAAAAAGAAAAGATTTAAATACACTGACAGTTGTGTGTTAGTTAATGTTATAAAAAAATGTTCAGTACAACAATAGAAGTTTGAATGACAAAGAGGCCATCACAAAAACAAACTGTAAAACAACACTTTTTTTTTTTTTTTTTTTTTTTTTTTTACATTTTATTAATTTATTTTTGTTATGAGCAACAATGGGTCTTTTGAAGTTGGGTAAGAATGAGAATTGAGCAAAAAAGCTAAAATAAGTTCAAAATAAAATAAGTTGTCATGGCAATCTATCTGTCATGTTGTGTGACAATCTATTGTTTAGTTGTTACAGGCTGTTGCCTGGCTGTTAGTCAAACATCACCATTGTTAGTTGGTGACACTGAGTTGTACAATAAAATAATAATTAAATCCCATTAATGCTTGGTGGTGTCAGGTTAATGTGTATTTATGTTAATGAGCAATTATTTAAGTGATGTCACTGTCCCTTTAATGTCCCAATAATGTTTGGTGGGTCCTTATAGGTCACATATTCTTCAAAAGGAGAACCGTCTCTATAAACCACAATAGTTTTAGGGTGGTGCGCTCTGAAGGGTGAATCTGAAGTATAAAGTGACCTGAAATATTTTTTCAGATTTTTTTTTTGTGAGTGTTTTAATCGAACTCCTGTAGCTCTAGGGCCTCAGGAAAGGGTAGTCCATCTAAGGCTATGTCCACATGAAGCCGGAGCTTACCCTAAACCGATCTTTTTTTTTTTTTCCTCGTCTCCAAAAATATCTGCGTCCACACGAAACCACTGAAACGACTCAAAATGATGTAGTATATATGCCAGACCTTTATGTGGCGCTGTAATTCTGCCACAGAGATGCACTCAAAGCAGCGAATAAGACTTGGAGCATGCGCATAAACCTTGCGCGCTGTATACAAACTATACTAAAGCTTATAAATAATGCTTTATTTTGGCTCAGTAGCTTCTGCAGCACAAACAAAAGCATCTAGAGTCTGCTATTGCTGTTGTTGTTGCTGTTTTGTGCAGTTAGAGGCGTCTGACTAGGGTCGACACATGGAGTGATGACATCATAGTTTCAGAAAATATACGGATAGGCTGTCCACACGAAAACACGAAAGATGGCGTTTTCAGATTTATCCACTCTGGGACCCAGTTTAAAAAAATAGCAATTTCACCTTTCGAAAATGCTGGATCCATGTGGACGAAACACCTATCCGATACAAAATTTGTGCGTATTCACAAAAACGCGTCTCCGTGTGGACAGGGCCTAAACCACCACCGGGTCTGTTTGGAGAAAAAGTCTGGCTAATACACATAGACCAGTATGTGTGTGTGTGTGTTGGTCTTTGTGATTTATGAGGACATTTCATATGAATACATGCCACATTATAAGGACATTTTGGATTACAAGGACATGGCCTGTGTCATCATAATTAGGGCAATGTAGAAGTGCTCCAATAGCTAGGGGGGAGCTGAAATCCAAAATTTCTCCACGTCTTTATAATTCACATAAACCTGAATTTGTGTATGACGTTTATCGGAAGTAGGCCAGACTTGGTACTACACCTCCTTAATTATTAATACGTGTATGAAATCGCGGCTTCTGATTGGCTGACCGCCAGAAGTCTTCATAATGTCAGAATTTGTCAAACTCAAGCCATGGCAAAGAAAATATACGACAACGACGGTATTGGAAAAAATATAATTCTAAGTATAAAATAATAGCCACATGTTACATTTACTAAGTTTTTGTAAGGGATGGCATGATTTATCTTTGTGTTATGATAAAGTGAGATGAATTCATAAGCTTTATTGCTACTTACAAGTTCAAAAAAGATACATACTAAGTAAACAGTATGGTGTGATTATTTCCGGACAAAAATTACTATTAGCATATTAAGTAGCTCATCACGTTATTGTCGTTTAAGATCACATTATTTTGCGAAATGTCGTAATAGTGCTTCACGGCTTTAGTTGTTACTGTAACCCATTAATCTAATCTGAATGCTAACGTTACTGAAATAATTATTTGTGCATCCCTTAGAAATGCAACAGCTTCTGTAACTGTATGATAACTTTAATGTTGCCATTTTACTTAGTCTGAGCTTATAGATCACTATGAGTTATAAATAATGTTTCTAAAGGTTTCAAGTCTTTAATGTTTCAGGTTCATATGTTACCATGTCTGTCAAATTATTAAGTTCAGTATTATTCAGTATTAAAAAATATCAAAGATATGTTTTCACAGAATGTTTCTTTCATTATGTAAGATGATTTTATGTATAAAACAAAACAGTCAAAAAAATGACTTGCTTTTCTGGACCTTTGAAAAAATGGCAGGAATAAGGCCCAGGAGAGGTAAAAAAAAACAAAAAAAAAAAACAACCGAAAAGGAGGCTGTATATTATGCATCAATGTGTAAAGACAAGGGTGGATTTGTAGCAAAATATATCAATTAATTCAAAGGTAAGTAACACAGACCTATGTTTAAGTCAGGGATTTCCAACCCTGCTCTAAATCTTTAGTTAAGACTTTTCTCTGACTAATTCTTTGTTAGGTCGGGGAGTGTTCACCACTTCTCACTTTCATAAAGGAGATTTTTTGATTGAATATCGAGGAGAGGTCATAAATAAAAAGAAATATGGAAAAAGACTCAAATTATATGACAATTCACTCAAAGTGTTTTTATTCGAATTCGGTTTTAATGGAAAACAATTATGGTATATATATGGCTCTATTTAATGTACAATGTCTTACAAATATACAGAGTAGTAAGTCAACCAGAAATACAAACTGATTTTCTGCAAGTAATAGCAACAGTAATAGCAAACTAGTGACTTGCATTTACGTATTGTGTAATTGAATCTGTTATTACACCTTTAGTTATAGTAGAATTATGTTTTTTAATGTTTCAGGATTGATTCTGCCTAAGAAGATGGCTCTTTAGGGCATCTTGTGAATGATGATCACGTGAACCCCAACAGCAAAATGAAAATTATCACAGTGGACAAAAAGCCCCATTGGTGTTTATTTGCTAAAAAGGACATTAGTCCTGGGGAAGAAATCAATTATAATTATGGGGATTCTGAATGGCCATGGAGACGCCAGGTATAGATAACACTTATTTCTTAAATGTTATTTTGCTCTAAACAATTATTCAAACATAAGCTTTAATAATGTTGAGAATTTGTGATACTGTTAATATTGTTAATCTATGCAGGTAACTTCGGAGAATGAAGAACCTGCCTCACTCGTCTGTGGAGATGGGAATAAAACATCACAGATGGTGTTTATGAAAAGTGAATCCATTTTGGGTCTTATAGTTTTATTCTATATATACTCACTCAAACACGCAGGTGTCTGTTAAAATGGTTTATCAATCATGTTGAGAATTTAATTTATTAATACTTTGTTGTAACTTCGGAGACTGAAGAACCTGCCTCACTCGTCTGTGGAGATGGGACTAAAACATCACATATGGTAATTGTGAAGTGTGTAACCTATAATGGTAAGACTAGATGGCAATACTGAGCTGAACTGCAAACTGTTTGACCTCTGTCTCTATACTGTCCCCACATCTCACATCTCAAATATGACCTTTTATAGACATAGTTTTTTTTAAAGTAAAGGGTAAAGGAAATGCTGTACAGTACTTTCTGAAACAACCAGTTAGTTTACCCTTGAAAGTGCTGCGCCCCTAAGCACCAGTGGGGTCGGCAGAATTTTTGAGTCATATGTCCGATGCCCTGAAGTGATTGATCAGCAGGGAACAACCAAACATACTCCTCCAGTATCCTCCTCAGAGGGCGCGATCCTCCTAGTGCTGCAACATTCCTGGGCTGACGCTGGGCAAAGACTTCCTGGGCCTTCACTCGCGTGGAGCGCGTCTCTGACTCATTTGATCTGTAAGAGCTCCGCAGGTGAAAACATGAACACACAGGATAGCCGCTTTATAGTACAAAATTAAGTTGTGCTTCTGATGAAATGAGGCACTGACACTGTTTTTCATGTTTGATACTGTAAAGCTGCTTGATTTTAAGCAATCTATTGAATAAAGTGCTATATGAAGATGTGACATGACTGGAGTGCTAATTTGCAGAGCTCGTGCTAACATGCCCATGTTGTTATGATCAGACGATTTTTTTATGCTTTCTATAATAAATGCTTGCTGTTTTCTCATTTTTGTTGGGTTTGTTTTTTTACTGAGAAGAAAGTGCACAGCAAATACTTACATATTCATCTAAAAGTCAATCACAGCAGTGTGGGCGGCATCAAATGTTCGTTTACAGTATATTGCTGGTCACGCATTTCGAACTTCGTTTTACACCTAAACGAAGAACGAAAAAGAACTTCGTTTGAAGTATACTGGGGCCTTAAGACTGACCTCTGGTGTAGAGAAATATGTCTGATGCCCTGGAGCAGATGACCAGCAGGGAACAACCAAACATACTTTATTATTAATGGATACCTTTCTTTTAGGTAGATTTCATCACGTTACTGATAGGAGTGATTTTACAAGTGTTTCAGCCGCAATAACGCAGAAACATTTCCATAGCGTTAACATCCTGACACAGTGTTGAGTTCCCTCAAAGGGGAATCAAAGTTGTCAAAAAGTATATAGACAAAGAAAAAATGGGAATGGAAATTGATGATAAAAAATTGAACAAATGTGGGGATTTGAAATTGGGGGCTAACATTTTATGGATGAGAATGAAAAAATGGTTTAACTCTTTTCCTGCATTTTTGATCATTTTCACAAAAAGTTTCATGGCCCCCAATTTTGTTGTACAAATATTTGAACATGCAATATATCAAAAGAACGAACAGACCCTTTTTTCTAGCTTCATGCATTCTTTTTTTAATCAACATTTTATTGTGGGTAAGTTTAATAAAAAGCATAATTTTTAGCAAAAAGCTTGAGAAAATCACGTTTTTGTCAAAGACTACAACTGGATCAGATGGATTCACAACAATGATCAAAACATAGATGGAGTAGTTTGAGTCCATCAACACCCACAAACCTTGCACAGTCCTATACCTCAGTCATCCTGGGTTGACATTTCATTCGGTAACATTTTGCAGTTTTGATTTATATGCTGTTTCAATGTTGATGATCACACTATTTTACATATGCAAATACTTATATATGCTATCGCTTATTTCCGCTTCTTCTTCTCCTGTGTTTTGATCAGGAGTTTCAATACTTTTTCAAAAGATGCTTAAAGGTGCCCTAGAATGCTTTTTCACAAGATGTAATATAAGTCTAAGGTGTCCACTGAATGTGTCTGTGAAGTTTCAGCTCAAAATACCCCATAGATTTTTTTTAATTAATTTTTGTAACTGCCTATTTTGAGGCATCATTAAATATGCGCCGATTCAGGCTGCTTCCCCTTTAAATCCTCGCGCTCCCTGCCCCCGAGCTCGCGACTCTATAGTACAGTGCATAAACAAAGTTCACACAGCTAATATAACCCTCAAAATGGATCTTTACAAAATGAGATCATGTGAGTACAGTATTTATTTGGATGTTTACATTTGATTCTGAATGAGTTTGAGGCTATGCTCCGTGGCTAACTGGCTAAAGCTAACATTACACACTGTTGGAGAGATTTATAAAGAATGAAGTTGTGTTTATGAATTACACAGACTGCAAGTGTTTAAAAATGAAAATAGCGACGGCTCTTGTCTCCGTGAATACAGTAAGAAACTATGGTAACTTTAACCACATTTAACAGTACATTAGCAACATGCTAACAAAACATTTAGAAAGACAATTTACAAATATCACTAAAAATATCATGTTATCATGGATCATGTCAGTTATTATTGCTCCATCTGCCATTTTTCGCTATTGTCCTTGCTTTCTTACCTAGTCTGATGATTCAGCTGTGCACAGATCCAGACGTTAATATTGCCTGCCCTTGTCTAATGCCTTAAACATGGGCTGGCATATGCAAAAGTCGGGGGCGTACATATTAATGATCCCGACTGTTACGTAACAGTCGGTGTTATGTTGAGATTCGCCTGTTCTTCAGGAGGTCTTTTAAACAAATTAGATTTACATAAGAATGAGGAAACAATGGTGTTTGAGACTCACTGTATGTCATTTCCTGAACTATGCCAAGGTAAATTCAATTTTCAACTCTATGGCACCTTTAATAGTGTCTCCTACCATTTAACATTGAAAACATAGAAAGCAAAAAATGTCGACAATAGTGGGAAAGAGTTAAGGAGATACCAGAGTTTTACAAATAAGTTTTAAGTGCTTAGTTTTTTTTCTCTCTCTCACAGACATGGATTTGAGGCCAATTGGAAAATAAATGCTTTTAAATCAACCTTTATTGTAAAATAAATGTTATTGTTTTAAATGGAAGAGAAATTGTTTAAAAAAAATGGTGGGAGGCAGAATTCTAAAAAGAGACTTTTTATATGAGTTTAAATGGGTTTTTTACCAATACAATTGATAATAGATGCAATGACAGAAGTTAAAGAATAGTAAATAATAAGTAACCCAAGAAATCAATATGAAAAATTACAAAAAAAAGAAAAAAGAAAAAAAGTGGGCAAATAAAATTGGATAAAAGGGGAAATGAAGGATAGAAAAGTGGTAAAGAAAAAAAGAAAGAAATGTGTATTACTGCCGCGTGTAGTGCCGCAGCTAAAATACAACCCAATGACATGCGAACACTTGTAGCGAAATCACCACCAGGTGGCGCAAAGGGGCTGTTTACAACATTGAGTAAAGCTGCTCTGACATTTGTGCTTTTAAATGAATATAAAGTAATAATATAACATTTAATCTTGGCTAATCTTTATCATGTAAGTGCTTAATGTTTCAGCTATTTGACTAATATTACAGTGAAATATTACAGTGACGGCGGACAAAACGCTTAGTTTCAAGCGTCTTGTCTGCCGTCACTGTAATATTTCACTGTAACAGTAGTTATTGCCTTTTTGTATTTGGTTGTGTTGTGAGTATTTGCAGTGCGTTTTTGTATTTTGTTGTGAACTTTTGCAGAGTGTTTTTGTATTTGCTTGTGTTGTGATTACTTGCATTGAGTTTTTGTATTTTGTTGTGAACTTTTGCAGCATGTTTTTGTATTTGGTTGTGTTGTGAGTATTTGCAACTTGTTTTTGAATTTGGTTGTGTTGTGAGTATTTGCAGCGCGTTTTTGCATGTTTTTGTGAACTTTTGCAGCACATTTCTGTGTTTGGGTGTGTTGTGGACTTTTGCAGCACACGTGTTGTCAAACTGATGAAGGTGTTTTCTATATTTGCTGGTGTTTTTTCTGTTTGCATGTGTTTTCCTCAGTTGCAGCCCGTTGAGCTCTCTCGACCACCGTAATTAATTAATTCTTGAGAGTAAGAATCACCTCAGAGTAAGGGTACTTCCCTAATAAGAGTTATGGTGCTGATCTCATTCATTCCAAGAGAGGCTTTCACCTACGTGGAGGAAAACTTTTAAATGAAAGGAATAGTAATGATGAACGCTTTTAAAATGTCCTAAACTCTGTTTTTAACTATGAACGTTTGTGCTGGTTTGGTGTTCGAATAATGAGTCATTCTCCACCCCATGATATCTTGATCTGTGATTGGTAAAAGGATGAATGTCCCAGTTTGTTGCTCACTGGCTGTGTTGTACTAGCATGCCTTTCAATCCCCATTTTATATTAAGTGTCAAACTACTATGTACTAACACTTGGATCAGGTTTGTTTAACACCCCACAAGGGTGTCCAATCCTGCTCCTGGAGGGTCACTATCCAGCAGAGTTTAGCTCCAATCCTAATTAAATGCACCTGAACCAGCTAATCAAGGTCTTCAGGGTTACTAGAAACTTCCAAGCATGTGTTGGGAAAGGTTGGAGCTAATCTCAGCAGGACAGCAGCCTTCCATGAGTAGGATTGGTCTCCCCTGTTCTAACACATAAAATAATAATTTGATATAATGTACTTATTATGTATACAGTATGTCTGTTTTTACATTGTACTCATATTTACAAAAATACCTGCATGTAATTACAGCTGTAGTTAAACTGCTGCCTCTCACTTAACCCACTCTTTCAAACCTATAATCATACCACCAGTGTCCATAATCTTACCCGTATCCCAGCTGAATTACAGGAAAAGTGTTTTGCAATGCATAATCAGGTAATAAAGCAAAACCATTAAATGAAACTCACAATGAAAGATCCCCAGTACGTTATTCCACTAAAGGCATAAAGAGTACTGAAACTGTAGACATTTGTGGTGAGTACAATACCAAGTAAGAAGACCATCACTCCGATCATTATCTGGACAGTCTAGATGGCAGATGTAAGGCAGGAGACACAAATATAGAAGCAATGTTTTATGCACTAAAGGGAATCATCAGACCAACTCAAACTTGTATGAGGTTCAGTCATTTTAAGTGATCTAGAAGAAATTAAATACTAAGAATATTCACCTAATATTGAGAAGGCAATATTTCTAATTTTCGTTTAGTTTATTGTTTATAATATTTATTATATTTCAGGTTTGTTTTGATTAGCATAAACTATGGGCAAAACATCCACAGAACTGCATTACAGTCAATTTTCCAGCTGTTTAAGCTACGAATATTTACATATTAGTCTTCACAAATTATTTAATGCCTCTGGGACACAATCTCAGGCCGGGAGTCTCATCAAGGCCAATAAACCTACAGCTATTGTTGCAAACATAATTTACATTACTTTAAAAAATAATAAATGCTGGAAAAGTGATAATAATGTGCTTCTGCCTCCACTTTGATTTATCAGTTTTATTTTGATAAATAGGCCTATGACAATATGCTATAGGCCTAGCATTGAATTGAGCGTTCCGGGCGGCTCATGCAAGTTGAACAATCTGAACTTTGGCGAAAATTTGCGCCGCATTAACCAATCAGGAGCTTGCTCTAGTAGTGACATGATTACGACGTAGCAAGCGGATGCAGAAATCTGAAACAACAATGGAGGACAAAATCATTGTTGCTGTACGATACATCTTCATACTTTTATAGAAACAGGAATAAAAAGGATCTTGCTTGGAAGAAAGTGAGTGAGGAGCTCAGACAATCTGGTAAGTTGTAAAAAACGGTCTTTATTCAATTTGTGCTATATATATACACATATTGAGACTACAAGCTAGCTAAAGCCAGCAAATTGAGCTTATTCGCCGTATTTTACAACTACTTTTCTGCTGACGAGTTGTGTTTATTCAGAGGAAGTGTGCAGAAAGGAGTAGAAGAGTCTGGGAAACATATTTAAAAGAGAGGGAGAGCCCCTCTCATGTCTGTTGTGAAGTGAATTTCACAGGCGAATGAAGTGAGTAAACTCAATGTTCAAGCGTCCCAACTATGCACGAATAGCACGATTTATTCGCGCAAGTCACATCTGGTGTGAAGACCCCATTAGACCTTCCTCCACTCCAAAGTCCCACCCCTTTCATGCACTTCGAAATGCGTAGCCCCTGAATTGGGGCACAGCTTTGCCTTGTCCAAATACCCACACTTGCGCCAAATACAGGAAATACATCATTTAAGTACTAAGTAGACAAGTGGTCAAGTGCAAAGACCACAAGTGTGGGTATTTGGACAAGGCTCTTGTGTGTGTGTGTGCGGTTAAAATCAGTGCGATTCTGAATCCGATTGAGGCAGGAACTGTGTGTGATCATAGAGAGGGGGTGGGGCATAGCAGCTCATTTGCATTTAAAGGCATATGTATGAAAACGCCCTGTTCTTGACTGTAATCAGAAATGGGTATTTACAACATGGATTTATAAATGATCTGTGAGGTATTTTAAGCTGAAACTTCACAGATACCGTCTTAGGACACAGGAGACTTAAAATACTTCTTTAAAAATGGTTATGGGACCTGTAAAGCCATTATAATTGTATGTAAAAGAGTACAGACTGTAGTATTTTTGTTCTGTATTTGTGTTCTACAGAAGAAATAAATTTATGCAGGTTTGAAAATATATGAAGGAGTGTAAATGACAATTTTTATTACACATTGTGTATGTAATACCTCAGGATATAACCATGAATGCCTCACTGATCCTATTAATAGTATGGACAGCAGAAGAATGGCAAGTCCTGCAGTTATAGCACTGATCACATTAATTACAAGAGAGGCTTACACCTACAATAAAAGAATGTGTTAGTTTCAGGAAATTACTTGAAAACAGAGGTGATTTAAAGTGTGCAGTCATAACTAATAACAGTGTGGAAATACATTGTGAACAATATGACAAGGTATAACAATAGAAAAGTTAGAATGTGCTAAAATCAGTGAGTAAACTACATACCACACACAAATTAAGTTTGTTCTGTGCAGCAACAGACAGAGATCCAGCACTGATGTACTGAAAGTAACACAGGGCATGATAAAGTTCATTCTGGAAACTAAAATTAAAAGGGAAGTAAAGCAAAACCATTAAGTGAAGCTTACAATGAAAGATCCACAGCAGGTTATTTCAATAATGACAACAACAATAGGGTAATTGATGGTGAAAAGAATACCAAGAAAGAAGATCATCACTCCAATCGTTATCTGGACAGATGGCAGATAAAGGTCAGGTGTTTTATTAATGATGGAATAATACGCATGTATGGAATGGATACACAAAAAAAGAAGCTATTGATGTTTAATGTACTAGAGTCAAAACTTAATCAAACACATATATTTGCACTTGGAGGCATATTTAAAAAAGGAGATTTCCTTTTTCCGGCACTCGCCCTCAAACGGCCTGAACTGATCTACGTACGCCCTCTCTTATCGCTGTCCATCCTCACCCATGCCTCCCTGACGGGAGGACACTCTCACTTTCGGGGACTTTCCGCAGCAGCAGGTTTTCAGATATTACAATAAAATATTGGGGATATGAGGTTTAATTTATCCTGAAATTTAGTGACATCTGTGTTGATGGATGAGGATTTAATTTGTTTTTTCTGTTTTTGGTCACAGGTGACTATGCAGGTCAAAGTAATTAATTAGACTCTTGTGGAAGTGTTGTGATCATTCAGTCTGAGATTGTGAATGACTTTCAGTTCATTGAGTTCAGTCATCTGTGGCACAAATGCCATGTGATGGACAAGGTAAATGGAGAGACTTGAATGAATTGTATGCAATGTGATTGTTTCTGTGAAACTGCCAAAATTCAGTGTTACATGAATGAAGGGCTTTTTTTTATCCCCTTAACCTTATGTGTAAAAATTTTCAAACTGTTAATGATATAAACTTTGTATATTGTAGATTTGTGATCTTCAGTAATTTAAGATGTATAAAAAAGACAATTTGAAATGTTTTGAATGCCACTGTCATAAACGATTTGTTAAAACTTAGATGTTGAAGCATTTTTATAACTCCTCCTAGACCACTTTACTGACATGAAATTTTGCATGTATTATCTATAGACACTCAACAAAGTTATCAAAAGAATTAGTGAAACTGTTTAGAAGATATAAACCTATTCATTTTGTAGCTATTGTTCCATATACTTGATAAAATAAGCTCTAAACTATTTGAATCCCAATTCCTTTGAAATCATTTTGTCATCAGGGTATCTAGCATTCAAAATTTGGAATTAATTAGACAAATGGTCTAGAAGTTTGAAAACGTATATTTACAAATAAGCTCAAAATGGCAGTATAATTTTATACATGGCAAAAAAAAAAAGTTTCTACAGTAGAGGTGAAACTGTCTTTCAGAATTGTGGATATGAAAATATGAAATTTTGATATCATAGATTAGACTTAGATTGTTTTAGTGTTTATTATAGTTTATGAAAATTATCTTTTATTTCCTTTGATATATAAAAAGGCTGACATTTTAAAAGTCAAAGCTGAAGGCTCTAAACAGGTTGCTTGGGGAGTGTTTAAAACCGCGTTAATAATACTAAATAGCACAGCTGGCTTGTGCGAGTTATTACAGATGACGCTAGAAAGATACTTTGATTTCTCAGATCTAACAGTTTTTTGATATTTAAGCAAACTCTCCTTCAAAATATTAAAAGGAAATCTGCAATTTATCCTTCTTCCAGCAGCGTTCCGCCCTTCTACACTCGAGCCTTACAGTTTGAGTAGTAGCATTCAGCCATGGTTGAGTTCCATGGTTTACTAAAACCATCTTAAAAGGAGACACAGTATCCAAGATATTAAGTTGAAGAGAACTTACAATCTTATTTGTAGCCATAAAATACTATGCAAAAGCAGATTGTGTAAGATTATTATGATTGTTTTAAGATTATATATCTTTTTTTTCCTTACTTAGTTAAGAAAGCTTAAAGTTAGTTATTTTACCTGCAAATTAAGTTATTTTCCCCTTACAAGCATCATCTGAGGCCAGCGTTGTATCTTTTAAGACTTTGTTTTAGCTGTAATAACTGGTTTTGAGGTTGCCTAGTAAAAAATGCTCAATAATCACACTTAGGACTTGTTCATTATTAATTATTCCAAATGCTTGTTTTATGTCAACACCAACACATTTATTTACAACCTACTGTAACAACAAATTATCTAAGACAATACAGTATTAAGCCACCACACTCTTTCCAAATATCTAGTATGGTTTTTAATTTCCAGTTATAAGTGCAATGACATCTTCCAGATTATATTTTGTCAGTACATACACACTCTTTTTGAAACTGACTGGATAATATGACATAGGATCAAGGAGCTTTTCAGCATCTATAAACTCTGTTGCCTGGGCAAGATTAGGTACAGCAATTTCATATGCTAACAGATCTCTATTCAAATCTAGAGTCTCATACAGTTGGTATTCAAAACAAAATAATGAACTGTCTACAACAAATATTTTTTATAAGCCCAAAAACAGGTGTTTTCCCATCTGCACTTGTGATTATCAGGGACTTTTCACTGACATACTTGTTACTATTGAAAATAAGCCACTTTACTGCCACTGGATGTCATATACAATCAATCCCTAAAAAATCTTTAATCTTTGCTTTAATGTATTCTATATTTGTGACTTCTGACACAGGACCCAATTCCTTCTCATGTGCAAACATAGGATGCTCAGAACCAAGTTCATTTTGACAACATTCAGAAAGCTGATTACGGTTTGCAAGTGACTTGCAGACATTTTTGAAGTTCATTTCCCACCGAAGAAGCTGGGACATGCCAGTAAGGCATTGCTTCATGTCCTTCAGGTGAGTTTTACATTGTCACATCAAACTCTTTTTGTTTGTTTGGTAGTATGCAATGGCTTCTATATGTTTCATGTTTTGATGTATCCTAAAGAAAATGTTTTTTTTTTTAATTATTATTTTAGCAAACTGAAGATCCCACAATCTACCTTCAGAAGAGATCTCTCTCCAGCCCTGTTTTGCTGTTTGGTTCCAACTGTCTGATCGCTATTGGGACCACTCCCATCACCACATTTGCCAAGGAAGACCTTAGTGAAGGCCTGCTGTATCTGATGGCTTACTACTACACCCTTCATCTCACATAAAGTTAGTGTGTGGCAACCCTGCTTTCTGTCATTCAGACAGAAGTTTTAGAGGACTCTATTCATGAGAGGGATGCCACTGGCGGTTGGGGTTCTTTTACAAACTTAAGTTGTTCTGTAGTTTTTATATATTTTTCAGTAATGTCAAAATGCATTCAGTGTTTTGCAAGTTGAAGTATTGAGCAAGTCATGTTTTTGCATGGCAACTACTGTTACAAGACATTTGAATAAATAGTTGTTGACAATATGTATGTGATCTTGATTTTTTTTTTATTTTTATATCTTGTTTTAAGTTTAAATGCTTTGTCTCATTTTAAATCAGAATATATAATGACAATTCTTAAATTCAGAAGAATTATCTTGTTTAGTAACTGGTTTTAAGATATTTTTCACACAAGTTAAGATAAGCAGACTTTTAAAAAATTATTAAAAAGCTAGTTTTAAGTTAAAAAGGCTAGATACACAGCTTGGAATAAGTGATTTAATGCTTATTTTAAGACATTTTGTTCTTTCTGAAGCCTAGATACATTTTCTTGTTTTAAGAAATCTTACCAAGTGTAATTATCTTACTGCACTGGCAGATAATTTGACTTGTTTCTAGTCTTTAACTTCTTAAATCATGCATTTGTTTCTTATATTTAGACGGTTATATTTTGCAGTGCAGCTCCCCCGGGGCTGACGAGGATGTCCGTGTTTGACATCATCAGGTTTTAAAGGTGCCCTAGAATCAAAAATTTAATTTACCTTGGCATAGTTGAATAACAAGAGTTCAGTACATGGAAAATACATACATTGAGTTTCAAACTCCATTGCTTCCTCCTTCTTATGTAAATCTCATTTGTCTAAAACAGTGTTTCTCAACCCTGGTCCTGAAGGACCCCCAACACTGCAGGTTTTGTATTTCTCCCTAATTAAACACACCTGATTCAACTCATCAGCTCATTAGAAGAAACTCCACTACCTGAAATGAGTGTGTCAGACAGAGGAGACTTTCAAAATGTGTAGTGTTGGGGTCCTCCAGGACCAAGGTTGAGAAACACTGGTCTAAAAGACCTCTGAAAAACAGGCGAATCTCAACATAACACCGACTGTTACGTAACAGTCGGGATCATTAACATGTACGCCCCCAATATTTACATATGCCAGGCCATGTTCAAGGCATTAGACAAGGGCAGCCAGTATTAACGTCTGGATCTGTGCACAGCTGAATCATCAGACTAGGTAAGCAAGCAAGAACAATAGCGAAAAATGGCAGCTGGAGCGATAATAACAGACATGATCCATGATTACATGATAATTTTAGTGATATTTGTAAATTGTCTTTCTAAATGTTTTGTTAGCATGTTGCTAATGTACTGTTAAATGTGGTTAAAGTTACCATCATTTCTTACTGTATTCACGGAGACAAGAGAGCCGTCGCTATTTTCATTTTTAAACACTTGCAGTCTGTATAATGCATAAACACAACTTCATTCTTTATAAATCTCTCCAACAGTGATTTCGACAGCACTGTGACACTCATTCGACAACAGTGAAACTCATTCAGAATCAAATGTAAACATCCAAATAAACACTATACTCACATGATCCGACGCATGCATGCAGTATGCATGACGAACACCTTGTAAAGATCCATTTGAGGGTTATATTAGCTGTGTGAACTTTGTAAATACACTGTATTATAGTCGAGAGCTTGGGGGGGCAGGGAGCACGCGATTTAAAGGGGCCGCGTGCTGAATCGGTGCATATGATGCCCCAAAATAGGCAGTTAAAAAAAATAATTTAAAAAAATCGGGCACCTTTAAAGGTCCCGTTTTTCGTGGTTTTTTGAAGCTTTGATTGTGTTTATAGTGTGCAATATAACATGTGTTCATGTTTCGCGTGTAAAAAAAAACAGTATTTTTCACATAATTTACTTATCTGTATACCGCTGTTTCCACTGTCATAAAAACGGGCTGATGACTTCTTTGTTCTATGAAGTCCCTCCTTCAGAAATACGTAACGAGTTCTGATTGTGCCAGCGGTTCCTGTGTTGTGATTCGACAGCTCTGAGCGCACCGTGCCCGGAAAAGTCACGCCTCTTACCATAACGTGGAGATGCATGCGCTCAGTGTTATTGTAAACATGTCTTTAATTTTACCCTATCAATTTGAGCCGGAATCAGACCCGGTGATTGGACTGCGGGATGAAAATAACAGCATTTCGATGACATGGCGACAAACACACTCTACAAACGCAACTCTTGTGTATTCCTGTGGGCGGAGGTTAGTCAAAAAACTGTTTTAGTGACGTCATTAAAGAAGGAAGTAGAGGGATGTAGTCCAAACTGGCCGTTCGATGTAGGCGACTTCTGTTAAATAAAATATCTCGCTTGGCATTGAACTTTGAGCTTTAAAATTTTACAGATTTTATTTATACTCTAACAACAACATTACACACTAACTAAAGTTTGAAACATGGGATCACGAAGAACGGGACCTTTAAAGGAGGTGATTGATCACATACGCCAGTAACGTTGGTAATCGATTCCCTCTTGTTGCGAGGGCGACTTTACATCTGCCCTCGCCCCTTCTTCTTCCGCCTCCAGGGTTTTGGTTTCATTTAACATACTCAGGCGCTTCTTTAACAGTCAGGCTGATGGCTGGGCCTTTGATAATATTTTTCTAAAGGCCCGTCTTCTGGCTTGATAGTGGAAGAGGCTCTTTTAGGCTTTAAAGAACCCTAGATTCCATCCCTCCTTGTTAAAGAAAAGGGAAGGAGTCGTCTTTGGTTTTCGAGCCTCAGGAAAGTGAGCTGGGTCTATATTTATATTTCTAAATATGTTGACCTTGTGTTCCTGTATAGTTTTTCCTGAGTATGTAATTGGAAAAAAGTAAGGGGTTTTTGGGCAAAATGAAGTTTGATAGGTTGGCTAGAACGATATATTGAGCAGGCCACAAAATGGACGCCTCTTAGCCTCCTATGTATCTAAGTATCTATGTTTAGGTCAGCCTTAATCGGCCGCCTGACATTGTTTTCTTGTGAGCTTTGCTTTCTTTCTCTTATCCATGAGATTTGGAGGTAAAGCCCAGGCTTTACTAGGCGTGTGGTCCTATAGGCCCGCAGCTTAGCGGACAGACTAGTGCTAGGTTAGGTGTGTTTGTTAACTACCCTATGTATGACTATCCCTTGTCAGGTTGTATAGTTCCTAGTTCTGGCCTCCTCCTGAGGGAGTTGTTAGGCCGTATGCTCATTTCCCCCTGTTCATGTAGGTGCAATTGGTTGAGTTTAACAGCCAAGGTTGTAGGCTGTTATTAGCCTCCCTGGTGCTGTTTTTCTCAAGTGGTAGGCCCTTATCTTTGTGTAGATAAGTTTATGCAGTATATGCTAGGCCCCACTCTCTAGAACATCATTCATGCTATGAATTTGTCTTTCCTCTTAGCCACTTGAATTAACATTCAAGTTTGAGTTGACGGTGCTAGCTTTTTAGCCTCCGTCTTCCGCCCCTCAATACGAGGGTTCATAGCACTCAGCTGAGTTCTGCTCTCCAGGATGCCCGTCTCCACGCGTGGGTTTGAATTTCTTACTGCCCATTTCATAGTCGCTCTTACTTGCTCTCTTCTCTGAAGAATGCGTTATTGAGATTCTGTATTCAAACATTGTTGGCCAAGACTAAGTTTGTCCTTCATGAGACAAGGGGCATCATTTATAAAACTGTGCGTAGGATCCCTACTAAAAGTCTACGTATGCACAAAAGCCAAAAATAGCGTATGCAAAAAAAATTCAGATTTATAAAACCATGCGTACGCACACCTTCATGCAATTTTCACTTTATAAATCACAGCCTACCTGATAATTTGCGCATGTTAAAATATCCACCCACATTCAGCCATATATAGACAATGCAAATTACCTCATCATTGGCCATGCATATTAAAAGGAGCAAGGAAATTAGTGTTTTTTAAAGCAAAATCATGGCGGCAATGGAGAGCAAGGGCAAGAAGCGAAATTTCTCAGAGGCAGAAATAGAGGTTCTTGTGAGTGAGGTGGATGAAAGAAAGGCTATTTTGTTTGGTGGCCACAGCAGTGGAATTACCAATAAAAAAAAATATTTAGAGTGGCAACACATCACTGCTATGGTAAACGCAGTTGCTTCGGCGAACAGGACGGTTCCAGATATTAAAAAGAAGTGGTCCGATCTTAAGGTGGGAGCAAAGAAACGGCTTGCACACAGAGTGTGTGTGTGACTGGTGGGGGCAAAGGCACACCAGATTCGTCCCCAATGGAGACCCGAATGGCCTCGATTCTTGGCCAAACCAGTGTGTGTGGCATTGTGTCTGAGAGTGAGGGAGACACAGACGTGCTAGATACAGGGGAACCAGGTAAATCACTTTATTGCTTGTGTGCTCAATTAAACAATAGAAATTACACAATTGGTTATTTAGTCCTTATTCTTGCAGAGTCTGCGGGAGCCCAGTGTGACGAAACTCCCAGCACAGAGTCTGCAGCAGCTATGGAGTGCCCAGAGGTCCCCAACACAAGTGCGTCCCGACTGCATGGCACAGGTGGAAGTAGCCGGGTGCTGACTGATGCTGTTCTGCAGACACAGAGGGACACCATTAATGCAATTACTGTAATCACAGATGAGCTTCAGCAAATAAGGGTTGTGCTGGGTGACATTGCATCTACATTAAAAGATCTTGTTAAAAAATTAACATTTGCACTGTTGTTCTTCACAAATGACGCATTACTTCCTGCTCCCTGATAATGTCCTTCTTGTTGGGGAGGGGGGTGTGGGTCAGGTTTTTCATGATGGTGTTGTGGTAGGTCGGGAGGAACAGGGATACCATTCATCTGTGCAATGTTGTGTAAAATGGCACATGCCATGATGGTCTGGCATACTTTTTTGGGTTGATATAAAAGTCTACCATCCAAAGCATCAGTAAAAATATCATGCTATCATGGATTATGTCAGTTATTATTGCTCCATCTGCCATTTTTCGCTGTTGTTCTTGCTTACCTAGTCTGATGATTTGGCTGTGTGCAGCTCCAGACGTTAACTGGCTGCCCTTGTGTAATCCCTTTCATAATGTTAATGGGAACATGTGCTGGCATTATGCAAATATTGGGGGCGTACACCCCGACTGTTACGTAACAGTCGGTGTTATGTTGAGATTCGCCTGTTCTTCGGAGGTCGTTTAAACAAATGAGATTTATATAAGGAGGAGGAAACAATGGGGTTTGAGACTCACTGTATGTCTTTTCCATGTACTGAACTCTTGTTATTTAACTATGCCAAGGTAAATTCAATTTTTGAATCTAGGGCACCTTTAATATACAGGTGGTAAAAAAGTTTGCTATAAGTTTAAGAATTTTTCATTTGTGGTGTAAAAAAATATTTGTTGTATAACTCCCTGAAGTTTGACTCATTTGAGTAAATTGGTTTGTCTGCAATCTTTATGAAGTAAAATTGCCATATCAATTAACATTTAAAACATACTACTCTGTTCTGTTAATACTCATTTACTTGGAAATTGTTCAATACTGAACATTTGGTCATGGTAAGTAATGCAATATAAATTGTTTTAAAGACTTTTTTTTTTCATTAAATCCACATTGGCAGTATAGTATTCTTTGGAATCCATAGAATAGCTTTACATCATTTTCAAACTTGAAAATTGAAATAGTTATTTATTGATAATGCTGTAGTTTTATTAATTGCTGTAGCTGGATTGAATTGAACAGGGAAAATGTTTCATTACAAATGGTTAATGACTTTAATAGAGAGAAATTCTAATTTAAAGATTGACTTCTGTGTAGACCATTTCTTTTCTCTGTGATTTGAGTCAATTAAACAAGAACCTAAATTTGCTCTGTTCCTCAAGATTAGTTTATTGATGGTTCTATAGGGTAGAAGTTCAAGTGTCTCTCTTTTGTATGTGAACACATTGAGTTACATTGTCATGAATAATCCTCATTTGTAAATTTTGCTTGCTTTTTATTAGGGGTGACCCTGAATAGTCGACGATTCGAATCTTCGATAGGAGGAGCCTGATTCGACTACCAATCTCACAGTCGAATCGTCGCAGAGGTGTTATGAGACGAGATATGGGGGCGCTCAATATCTGATTTTACATAGACATACCGGTTCTTTCCCATTAGGTTAATATACAGCCTATTATGTTAATACTATAAATAAAAATGTGAAAAGAAAGAAGCTTTTAATAAATATTTTTAATGTGCGTGAATATCCCAGACATTGTTGAAGATTTAATCCCTGCCGTAAAGATGCTCATCTGCCGGTCACGGATCATGGAAGTGAAACTTAAATCGGTCACAGGTTGGATTTAAAGTGTACAATTGGATGCACTTTGAAATGGTAAAAGATGATCAAAAAAACGTATGATGCAAGTTGTGCCAACAGCTCATGTCCTATACAACTCAACAACAAACACTGCGGCGCGCTTCTGCCGGCCAACGAGCTGATGGCGCGCTATTGGAAAAGACTCAAATGGACACAGGCAGATTGCGTGAAAGACTGCATTTTTGTCTCTCAATCAGGTAGGGTAGCTACAAGTGATTTCAAACTATTTCAGCCGGATGTAATTTGATTTTTGGATGCTGTTAATGTTTAGCTAAAAATACTGCCACTCCAGTTTAGCGTTTATTGTCTCTGCAGTTAAAACGTCAAGTTGACAATTCTAGCTATAATTTTGTTATTTTAATAATTTCTTTAATTTTAATTTATTTATTGATCACTCTGGGTTATTTAATTTAACTATTTCTGGCTTGTGTTTTGAATACATGTTCCCCTGCACTTCAGGCATTTTGCATTTTTTTAATTAGGCTATTTTCATTTATTTTAACGGTATATTCTGTTCTAATTCAATTCTGTAAATGTTTGATTTAAAAAAAATATATATATTTGGTTATTATGGTTTTTGGTGCATCAATGTTGCGCTGTAGATTAGTTAAAGCTTGCTCGCACAGACAATTTAGCCGATGTAATTTGATTTGCCGACATATGAAATGTGTATCTGTCTGCAGTGTGGCCTTTCTGCAGTTATTAATATTATATATATATATATATATATATATATATAAAGTTTATTGATCCAAACCCTTTTTATTGAACCCCCCTCCCCTCCCCTCCCCCTTTTATGATTTGACTATCAGTCGAATACAGGCAATCTGATTCGAATCAGATTCGACTATGTAAATCCGTAGTCGAGGACACCCCTACTTTTTATACAGCATGCATTGTTTTATTCTTTGCTATTAAGTAAGGTGTCATTTTGATTAGGATTTTACAGTGTATTAAAAGGGAAACAATGCCAACAGCAAAAAGATCAAATATTGAGGTGGAAGGATTTATCCACCAAGTGTCACTGGTCCTACAATCATCGAAGACAAGTTACTTTACTGCAGGAGGCTGGCCGCAACACCAGAGTTGTTGTGTTCGATTCACAGCAACACAACATATTTAAATGTGCAGAGAAAGACCAGTAAGTGACAGAACTATGTTCTTAGATTTGTCAACTTAAACATGCTTTGTAAAGCAATGGTTCTTTTATGATTTTAAAGCAACATATTGACAATGTCATCTATTAACAAAGAAAACACATTCTGATGATGGGAGTGATGTCTCGTGCTTTGCTTCAATGAGAGCGAGACATCACTTCCGTTGTCAGAGCACGTTCAGACCTCACTAACCGGATGTGGAGGGCAGTTGGACATAGGGGTGTTTTAGAGGTAAAAAAAATGATATAAATACTGCTTGGTTTCTCACACAAACCGATCGCTTCGTGTCTTAGGACATCAATGTGTCGTCACGAGCCTCAGGGTTTAATTTGGATTTGGAGTTCCCATTGACAAGCATTATACGACTGACAGACCGCAACAGTTGGAGTTAAAAATCATCATTTGTGTTCTACTGAAGAGACTAAGTCACCTACATCTTGGATGCCCTGGAACTAAATCGTGATTTTTTTTTTTTTTTTTAACACACCTTTAGAACAACCAAATCGAGCCCAGATTTTTGTGCATGTTTAGATAGATTATTTAGGAAGATTCACAGAGTTTCATGTCCCTGAGATGAAGGGAACCCTTTTTAAAAATGAAGGAAACTGTCAGCGGGGTCAGATTGACCCCAAGAGCCGATTAAGGGGTAAAACAAGTCAAGCAGAGACTGCACAGCTTCCTCTTAAAACAAGTGAAGCAGAGGTTCTGCCACTTCCTCTTAAAAAAATGGCAGAGGCTGCACAACCTCCTCTAAAAACATGCAGGGCCAGGGTAACGCTGTTTCCTTGTAAAAAATGGCAGACTGCTCAGCCAGTTGTTCTCCTGCTGCCACCCTGCAGGTTCCATCCTGTCCTGACGAGGTTATGCCAAATCCTCGTTCAAAAATAGGCGATTTTTATCATTGTGTAGAAACCACCCCTCAACAGGTTACATCCCGTCCTGTGGGTACAATCTGGGTAGAGGCTGCACAGCTCCCTCTTAAAAGAAGTAGGGCTACCACCAGCAGGTTCCATCCTGTCTTGCCGAGGTTATTCCATGTCCTCATTCAAAAATAGGCAGTTTTTTATCATTGTGTAGAATCTACCCCTCAACAGGTTGCATCCTGTCCTGTGGGGTAGAGGCTGAACAGCTCCCTCTTAAAAGAAGTAGGGCAGAGGTTCCGCTGTATCCTCTTCAGTGTTGGCAGTGTTGTCACCCTTATTAAGTGGCAGCTTCCAATATCATGTCATACCTTCCAATAACCCTGCTATAATTTTCAATAACACTGCAATATCCTCCAATGAGCCTATGAAAACAGAACAAAGTTCCAAAAACCTTAATTTACATGAAATTGCTTTGAATACATTACCTGCATGTGTTAAATTTCCACAGAGACCAGTGCTAAGAGGTTTCTTTCATCAAGGTGATGCCCGCTTTAGAGATTCATGCAACAAACAGTGTGGTGCCATCAGTCTGACAGCAGTGTTGATGAGCAAGATGAAGAACGTGCTGACATGGACGACACAAGATCTCAATGGTGTCTTGGTGGCAGGAGCAAACCTTTATACAGTTGTGTTCAAAATTATTCAATCCCCACTGAAATTGATTGTTTTGGTCGGTTTGACATTGATTTTGATCATTCAGTCATCCTGCTTACAATTAAATCAAAGAGGCACGTGTAGGTCAGACAAATATAACATAACATTTATAATGAAATAACCACAAATGTCTTTTCTGAGCTCACATCATTATCAGTTTTATTCAACCCCCAAGTGACATTCAATCTTAGTACTTAGTACAACATCCTTTTACAGTTATAACAGCTTTTATACGTGAAGCATAGCTTGACACGAGTGTCTTGCAACGATCTACGGGTATCTTCGCCCATTCATCATGGGCAAAAGCCTCCAGTTCAGTCACATTCTTAGGCTTGCGCACTGCAACTGCTTTCTTTAAGTCCCACCAGAGGTTCTCAATCGGATTTAAGTCTGGTGACTGCGATGGCCACTTCAAAATGTTCCAGCCTTTAATCTGCAACCATGCTCTAGTGGACTTGGAGGTATGCTTGGGATCATTGTCCTGTTGAAAGGTCCAACGTCTCCCAAGCCTCAGGTTTGTGACGGACTGCATCACATTGTCATCCAATATCTCCTGGTACTGAAGAGAATTCATGGTACCTTGCACACGCTGAAGCTTCCCAGTACCTGCAGAAGCAAAACAGCCCCAAAGCATGATTGACCCCCCGCCATGCTTCACAGTAGGCAAGGTGTTCTTTTCTTCATAGGCCTTGTTCTTCCTCTTCCAAACATAGCGTTGATCCATGGGCCCAAACAGTTCTAATTTTGTTTCATCAGTCCACAGAACACTATCCCAAAACTTCTGTGGTTTGTCCACATGACTTTTGGCATACTGCAGTCGACTCTTCTTATTCTTTGGAGACAGCAAGGGGGTGCGCCTGGGAGTTCTGGCATGGAGGCCTTCATTACGCAGGGTGCGCCGTATTGTCTGAGCAGAAACTTCAGTACCCACATCTGACAAATCTTTTCTCAGTTCCTCAGCAGTCACACGGGGACTTTTCTCCACTCTACGCTTCAGGTAGCACACAGCAATCGAAGTCAGCATCTTCTTTCTGCCACGACCAGGTAGCGTTTCAACAGTGCCCTTTGCCTTGAATTTGCGAATGATGCTTCCTATGGTGTCTCTTGGTATGTTTAACATATTTGCAATCTTCTTATAGCCATTGCCCTTCCTGTGAAGAGTAATCACCTGTTCTCTTGTCTTCCTGGACCACTCTCTTGACTTCACCATGTTTGTAACCACACCAGTAAATGTCTAGAAGGAGCTGAGTATCACAGTCATTTTAAAGTTGCCTAATTGGTGCTTATTAGGCTTTATTGCTGCTCCCTGACATCCACAGGTGTTTTCAATACCTGATTGAAAACACTTCAATGAACCTCTGTTCTTCAGAGTGGTAGTCTTTAAGGGGTTGAATAATTGTGTCAATGAAGAATTCACAAAAGAAACATTTACTACTGTATTACAAAACTAATTGATGTCATTTTAGTTGCATATGGTTCTTTAAGAAGTCCTTGTAGGATTTCATTCTGAATACAATTACAAATGTACACTAAATTCCCTAAAACCATTTACAGCATTGGGGGTTGAATAATTTTGAACACAACTGTAAATCTCTAAGAAACCAGGGCAACATCAATGACCGGGAAGTAATGGTTAGGGTTAGGCATTACATTGCAGTCCATGAATTACCAAGGAGACATGTGCTGGGTAATACTGTATTATGCAGAGTCTCTCACTGGATTGTTGATGACTATGATGAAACTTTAATCAATGTGGCCATGCCACTTGATGTAGCTCTTCAGCAAGCTCTACTGAGTGCTGACGCTTTCCTTTTAACTATTTGTGCTAACATATGTGCAGTTATTAAGGAGGGCTCATGGTATGCCTTTGATTCTCACGTTAACAAAACAGAGACAAGTTATGTTGCTTATCGCAGCATAGAATCTTTGTACAACTACATTACTGAGATTGCACAGTCATTTGGGGTATGTGGGCCACGATTTGAGATTACTGGAGTTTTGGTTTATGCAGATGCTGAAGGTTCTCACTCAATGGAAGCAGAATGCAGCAGTTTACCATGCTTTTCCGGTAAAGTACTTTACAGCAAAGTCTTAAAAGACATACACAAGGTATGCAAATCTGTAACAACTGAGGTAAGGTCATCCGATTTTGAAGTACCTGTAGCTGCAAATGCAAGCACTAAATTTCCAATGCCACACCCAGTATGTAATGTTTTGGAAAAATGGGGAGAAGAAAACGGCAGGATGAACTCCCAGAGAAACAGGTTATGAAGTCTCATGTTGAAAATGTTGTAGCAGATGACATAATTATTGCTGATGTTTCCATTCCAGAAGTATATTTTTTCTCCTTTGACTTTTAAAGATCAGCAAGCTTTATGTAAAATTGTTCTTCTGACAAATGATAACAGTGACCATAATGTCATAAACTTTGGTCCCATTGCAGGTCCATGTCAGACAAAGATTATCAAACCTGATGGTAACTGCTTTTTCAGATCACTGGCATGTGCAATATGTGGAAGTGAGGACAAGCATTTGAAGATTAAGGCAAAATATTTGAAACACTGTAATCATAACCATTATGAAGTTGTGACTTGTGTTAAGCATAGAGATCAGGATGATATCTGCACAGGAGCATGTGGAAATACAGTGTCAAATGACGTGAGCAAGCCATGTCTCCATAAAAAGAAAGTAAAAAATGCTGCAGAATCTTCCACAACCAAGAGTGATCAGAAGAGATTCTGCAATGACAGAGTACAGACAGAAGTATTTTAGTATCAAAATAAAGCAATGACGCTGATTACAGGGAGAGTAAAATTAACTATGCCAAAACAAAGTAGTGTACTGATGGAGATTACAGAAAGAAAAAAATAAATTCTTTGTGATAAATATTTAGATTCTCGTGTCCATTTGTTAAAGTGTGAATATTCTAAGGCCAAGTATAAAAGTAATATTCAGTTTCAAAAACATGTTCACCAGTATTCTCAAGTGAAATATAACAATGTCTCATTTCAAGCAAGAGTGTGTGAGTATTCCAAGAAGAAATATGTTCAAAACTTGGCCTTTAAAGCAAGAGTGCATGAGTATTCCAAGCAGAAATGTTCAAAAGTTGCTCTTTAAAGCAAATGTGTCAATATTCTAAGAAAAGAAATACTGAAAATCCAAGTTATAAAGTATTATAAGACAGAGTACCATGAAGATGTCAAATTTCGTTTCAGTGAAATACAAAAAGTGTATTGTGAAGTGTATGCAAGAAAGAGGGAGAAACAGAAGGACATAAATGTTACTATTGCCCATTTTCATCAAAAAGTGAGGAGAGGTCCTGAGTTTGCGTGCTGTCCCACATGGAAAAAACCTATATAAACATATATGTTTAAATATAGGTTTTGATATAGGTTTTACATATATGTGACATATATAAAATTGGCCGTTTTCCTATATTATATGTACATATATGTACATATATGCACACATATGTACACATATATGCACACATATATGTACACATATATGCACACATATATATATATATATATATATATATATACACATATATGTACATATATGTACACATAATATAGGAAAACGGCCAATTTTATATATGTCACATATATTAAAAACCTATATCAAACCTATATTGAAACATATATGTTTATATAGGTTTTTTCCATGTGGGACCAATTTCACGTGTTCGTGTAGCGGTGTGTTTTCTGCGTTGTGTCGTAATCAAAGACAGACTGCGAAAAATCTTGCCATCAGGTCCTCACTTTATTCTGTATAACACAAATGGCAATATATGAGGACTTGTGCAGCATACAAACAGCATGCGGCAGCAACGCACAATGCTGAGAAAGAGAGATATTAAAAGTAACTTAAGTAAAGAAAAATAATCAACGAAACATCTGAAATGTACATCACAGAGGGGTTTTGGATTACAATCATACAAATATATCATGTGAATTCAGCTGTTACATGAAACATGGCCTTAATTGAATCACCGCAAAAACTTTGTGCGACCTACCGCTGTGATGTCTCATGCAGACTGGGAAGCAGCAAAGTGCGTCAACACCCCAAGTCAGCATGGCGGCAGGAAACCCCAAATATGGTCATGGCAAGTGGAATCACAAAATAATTGTCTAAATACATAACTGCTACATTCGCACATACATAAGTTCTTGCTTAATTTTTTTCATTAATTCTTAGTTTTTGCCTTGATAATAGAAAATATGAGCTAGGCATCATGTATGACAGTCAAAAATGAGATATGAGCTACAAAATGACCAGATCCTGCCATTAGCTATATAGAAGACATATCTTGTATGTATAGGGCATATATATATGGATATGAAGAAGCAATACAGGAGACCTATATTTCCTGTATATGCACATATATGCACCTCAATTTTGCCTATATGTGGCATATATACACATATATGCAGTATATATGCGCATATATGCAGCATATATATAGCATATATGCAGTATATATGCGCATATATGCAGCATATATATTATCATATATGTGCATATATGCAGCATATATGTACATATACACTGCATATAGGTTTCATATATGCGCATATATCCACATATAGGTTCTTTCCATGTGGGGCAGTAAAGGGAATTTTTTGTTTCTTCACTTTTTTTCCTTCAAAGTCTCAAGTTTCACATGGCGATGGAAGGTCTGCAGGTCCTTCATTAATTGAATTTGTGTTTTTACACTCCTCGGGGTGGGAATGAAGGGGAGACCTCTGAGAAGCACTGCCCGTTGTGCTTGTGTTAACTGAAACTTCTTTGATAAATTAACAAGTTTATTCTTTTCTTTTATGGGACTCGGGGACTCTAAATGTGATCTCCAGTGGTCAAAAATTGCCCCGGCCGTGAGTGCTTTCCAGTGAACGCCGTCCCTTTCAACTTGGAACTGTTCAGCTGGCAACGCTGGAATATATCCCGCACTTTTCCTAATGTGGTTATTGAGATGTTCAATCATCACTTGTTCGTACAACGGAAGTGTGGGTGCAAAATTAATGGGATGAGCACTTCCATCTTTGGAAACCTCGCAGCAGCAGCATTGCATGCTTTTTGTAGCTCAGTAAGCGCTGTTATTCTGTACCTTTGCTGACGATTATTAAAGCCAAATGACAGAATAATTTTGTGCGGCTCCACCAAAATTGTTGCTTTTTCTATCAAGTTGGCCGCATGCTGCCACTTGGCTCCAGGGAAGCTATCGATTTGGAGCTTGGGGTAGTTGTGTTGTGGCAGCCGAGCAAAGTTGGAGTCTCCTATGATGACACATTTTTTGGTTAAGGTTAGACTCCAATCCAGCAATTTGTTGCTCGTATTGGTATGTCTCATTGAACGTGTTGCTGAGCTATCTTGCTCTTGCCTCTGAAATTTCTATGTGCTTCCTTTTACTGGTGTGTTTCCCTCTTGTAGGCTCTTTCTCAAGAGGAATTTCTCTGCTTAGCAGAATTATCTCTGGCAAGGCCTGTATGGGCCTTGTGACCGTTTTTTCGGTACCAGTAACACAAGTGTCGGCCTGTATGGGCCTCTGTTCCAGAATGGAAACCTCATTTTGTTCTTGTTCCTCCCATGGGGGAGGGGGATTTTTTTAGAGATTAATACACTTCACTCAAAAATCTAGCAAGTGGCAAGAGCTCCTTAGCTGGTTCTTCCTCGGAATCGGGAAATAAAATTACGCTAAGGGGGAAGAATGGTCCGATCCTCTGAACTCTGCTTGTGTGAACGGGTCTGTTACATGGTGAATTCTCCTCATTATTTTCCCCTTCTTTTAGAGGGGCCCCCATCATTAGCAACATGTGGAGATGTTTGTTCGTGTTGTGCAGGGGTCTCTTCAGGGAGAATGATTTGAACTTTTTTGGGACGGGCAACTCTTTGCGCTTTTGGGAGGGGAGATGCGACCTGTATGGGTCAAAGACCCTCTCTGGGATCTAGCGGATTGTAATCTTCACCCTCATCATTGAATGACCAGTCTCCCCTATTTTGTGGCCTATTGATTGATGTCCCCAATGTAAGAAGACCCGGTGAGGTCTGTATTTCAACGTGTTGAACATTTGCTTTGGGGCGTGTTGAAATCTGGGGATGAATCAGAGTGAAGGGACCCTGATATTTTATGGGGGGGCGAGGCCATCACTTGAGCGTAAGCACGAGTGCCAGATGTTGTAGCTGTGGCCTCGTTTGTCGAGCTTTGTGGCAAGGTGAACTTTTCAATCTCACATAGCTCCGCGGTGAATAAAGCCTCAGCTTTTTCAACTGTGTCTGCGTCCATTTGGACCCCATAATTTTATATCAGCGATTTCAAAAGCTTGGGCCCAGTACGCTCCATTTCCTCCCTGACTTCTTGCATTGTGTTTTCAATCAGATCCTCGAAATGTTGCTCAAGGATTAATTGAGTTGTGCACGACCAGTTCTGTGCACTTCCCCTAATCATATGGGTGACTCAGTCACTGGGGAAGGCTGGTCTAATGGTGTTCATTAAAAGACTGGTGAGCCTTTTAAAAGTGATGGGTTGGTTGCCCTCTATTTTGGTAGTAACTCTGCTCATGTGATGTGTCAATCTAATGAGTTAGAATCTGTCCCTTTTTGGTCTTTGTGTGTTATTTCTTATGCTCATATTCACACTTCCAAATCTTCCCCCATGATTTGCGAATGAGAGCACGTGACTACTGCGGTGAATGGGAGCTGTGAGACGAGGGCCCCGTCCGGGAAACCCTCTTTTCGGTTCTGTGTCCGCAGAAACTGACCGCATGTAGGGAGGATCTCGATCCACCTGAAATTCCATCTCCTGTTCGTCCTGAAACACAGTGGCCGTGTTGTGAGTGAAGCCGTATCTGGATCTAGAAATTTTGTTTTTACGGTTATAGTGCTTCTTATAGCACCCAACAGGAGGTTTAGGTGGAGGATCCAGAAAGGAGGAGGAATTGTTGTGAGTTCCATAATACGGGTTGTCTAAATCATTGTAGTGTGTCAAACTATAATTGTTTGGATGTGTGTTGTGTGTGTAATTTGTGTTGTGTGAGTGAGATCTCAATCCCTTATTTGGCACATATCTATCCTCTGAGCGGGAGGAAAAGCGATCATTTCTTGTGACTCCGTTATTGGGAGTGAAATATCTCTGTTTTGTACGTCCCCTCGAGTACTCCATGATCAAAATAGCCAAAGAGAGTGAGAGATTGAGAGTGTGTGAAGAAAGAGTGAGAAAATAAAGATAAAAATAGGAATCAATAAAACAAAATGAAATGAACAAATTATTTTGTTTTTTAGAAAAAAAAAAGGTTCAAGTCATTCTCGCAACGTTTCGACACAAACTGTCTCTTCATCAGGCAAGGCTTAAACCAAAAAATAAAAGAAAAATGTGCACAAAGTTGTATTTTTTTTTTTTTGAAGACAAAGGCAGTCTAAGCAGTTGTTCATTCAAAATGAAAGCAAGTAAGTGAATTGTGATAATCCTAGGCTCTCCTTCAATATGGGTTTCAATGGTGGTGAGACCCAGATTATCGATAAATTAGATGAAAATAAGCTGTACACTTACTATAAAAATAATTAAATGAAACTAACTGCCTCAGGGAATATAAAATAAATTTATTTTAGTGTTCAGATTATTTTTTAATTTGAAATATATATTAATTCTTCTGTATATTTTTTTTTTTTAAAACTTAAAATCCAACTTGCATCCATTTTGATGACGCATCCAGTCGTTGTATCCAGATGAACGTCGAGTGAAATGGATAAAAACAAAATGAGTAAAAGTGTTAAAAAAAAAAAAAATCTAGAAAGGCAGAAACTTTGTAAAAAAATCACGTTTTAACAGAAAATGAATATAAATCCAATGTATGAATGTGTTTATGTATGTAATCATGTAGATTTAATTAACACGTGTATGTGTGTGTATCATGCATATGTAAGAATTGTAGCAGTGTATGTGTGAAAATAATCATGATTCATTATATTTTAAGGTTTTAATTATTTATAAATTTTATTATAAAAGTTATAGAAATAGGACCTGGAAACGTGCCCTATATAGTGTGTAAAGGGTTTAACACTTTATAACCCTGATTTTTTTAGGGGGTACAGAGAGCAATTTTTGTAAATAAAATAAAATAAAAATAAAATTATTTTACAACTGGAAAAGGAGGGAAGGGAGGCCAGTGATAAGGCACAATCCAATCCCTGTGGTCCAAAGTATAAAGGCACTGGCTGTATTAAGGGAACTGTAAGTCCAACCAACGATTTCCAAAGAAACCGAAGATGGTTTCGGTTTCGAAGATGGTTGTGCAAGGTCCTTTCACACAACTGGCCGTTCCACACATATGAAGCTAGGGATTTGAAAGTGTCATCACTGACCTCCCTATTTTACTCCTAGATGTTTGTCTCTGTGTAAAATAACCCTGAATAGATTATGTAAATCCCTACGCTTGCACACCACTTTCTAAAAAGAAAAAAATGGGTGAAAAGGGTCAAATAAAATTTTATATAAAATGGGGGTGTTACATGTGCATGGTCCCAGCCAGGAAGAGTGTATATCAATGATAAAAAAGTAAAAAATTGCTCTTAAACAAAATTAAATTGAAGATACCGTTGTGTGTGCATGTATAACACACTCCAATGAACTTTTTAAATCAGAAGAAGAATCAGAATCAGAAAGAGCTTTATTGCCAGGTATGTTGTTTACACATACTAGGAATTTGTTTTAGTGACAGAAGCTCCACAGTGCAACAGAGTAACAGCGACAAGACAAGACACATAATAAAAAGAATAAAATAATAATATACAAATTTACAAGATAGACAAAGTGCAAAAAAAGCAAAAGACAATATATATTATAGACAATTGTATGTACAATTATGTGTGCAAATTGAGATATAAATAAGTGTTTTAAGTAAATAATATGTAATAGTGTTGTGTGTTCCGTGTTTGTCAAGTGTTCATGAGATGGATTGCTTGAGGGAAGAAACTGTTCCTGTGTCTGGTCGTTCTGGTGCTCAGGGCTCTGTAGCGTCGACCGGATGGCAACAGTTCAAAGAGGGAGTGTGCTGGATGTGAGGGGTCCAGAGTGATCTTCTTTGCCCTTTTTCTCACTCTGGATAAGTACAGTTCTTGGAGAGTGGGGAGGGTTGTGCCAATGATTCGCTCAGCAGACCGGACTACCCTCTGTAGTCTTCTGAGGTCAGATTTGGTAGCTGAGCTGAACCAGACGGTAATTGAAGTGCAGAGGATGGATTCGATGATGGCAGAGTAGAACTGTTTCAGCAGCTCCTGTGGTAGGTTGAACTTCCTCAGCTGGCGAAGGAAGTACAACCTCTGCTGGGCCTTTTTCACAATGGACTCGATGTGGTTGTCCCACTTCAGGTCCTGGGAGATGGTGGTGCCCAGGAACCTGAATGACTCCACTGCAGTCACAGTGCTGTTCATGATGGTGAGTGGGGGGAGAGCAGGTGGGTTTTTCCTGAAGTCCACGATCATCTCCACTGTCTTGAGCGTGTTGAGCTCCAGGTTGTTAAGACTGCACCAGACAGCCAGCTGTTCAACCTCCAGTCTGTAAGCAGACTCGTCACCGTCCTGGATGAGGCCGATCAGTGTGGTGTCATCCGCAAACTTCAGGAGCTTGACAGAGGGGTCTTTAGAGGTGCAGTCGTTGGTGTAGAGGGAGAAGAGCAGTGGGGAGAGCACACAGCCCTGAGGGGCGCCGGTGCTGATGGTGAGGGTGCTGGATGAGAATTTCCCCAGCCTCACTAGCTGCTGCCTGTCTGTCAGGAAGCTGGTGATCCACTGACAGACAGAGGTGGGCACGGAGAGCTGAGTTAGTTTAGGCTGGAGGAGTGATGGGACAATGGTGTTAAAAGCAGAGCTGAAGTCCACAAACAGGATCCTCACATAAGACCCTGGTCTGTCCAGATGCTGGAGAACATAATGCAGTCCCATATTGACTGCATCATCCACAGACCTGTTTGCTCGGTAAGCAAACTGCAGGGGGTCCAGTAAGGGTCCAGTGATGTCCTTCAGAAAAGCCAGAACCAGTCTTTCAAATGACTTCATGGCCACAGACGTTAGAGCCACAGGTCTGTAGTCATTTAGTCCAGTAATTTTGGGTTTCTTTGGGACAGGGATGATGGTGGAGCGTTTGAAGCATGAGGGGACTTCGCACAGCTCCAGTGATCTGTTGAAGATCTGTGTGAAGATGGGGGCCAGCTGGTCAGCGCAGGTTTTCAGACAGGCTGGTGAAACGCTGTCTGGGCCTGGTGCCTTTCTTCTCTTGTTCTTTCTGAAGACCTGGCGCACGTCATCTTCACTGAACTGAATTGCAGGTGTGGGGGAGAGTGGGGTTGATGGAGGTGTGAATGGTGATTTTTCAAACCTGCAATAAAACCCATTCAGATCGTCTGCCAGTCGTTGATTCTCCACAGAGCTGGGGGATGGTGTCTTGTAGTTGGTAATGTCTTTCAGACCTTTCCACACTGAAGCTGTGTCATTAGAAGAGAACTGATTCCGAAGTTTATCAGAATAATTCCTCTTTGCCACTCTGATCTCCTTTTCCAGTGTGTATTTGGCCTGTTTGTACAAGACTCTGTCCCCTTTTCTGCGAGCATCTTCTTTGGCCTGACGGAGCTGGCTGAGTTTTGCAGTGAACCAGGGTTTGTCATTGTTGTAAGATAAATGAGTCTTTGTAGGAATGCACAGATCCTCACAGAAACTGATATATGATGTAACAGTCTCTGTGAGCTCGTCCAGATCGGTGGCAGCAACTTCAAAAACACTCCAATCAGTCCATTCGAAACAGGCTTGTAAAGCCCGCTCTGTTTCGGTGGTCCATCTCTTTACAGTCTTTGCTACAGGTTTAGCTGATTTCAGTTTCTGCCTGTAGGTTGGTATGAGATGAACTAAACAGTGATCAGAGAGCCCCAAAGCTGCCCGTGGGACAGAGTGATATGCATCCTTTATTGCTGTGTAACAATGGTCGAGTATATTACTGTCTCTGGTGGGACAAGTAACATGCTGTCTGTATTTGGGCAGTTCACGTGAGAGAATCGCTTTATTAAAGTCCCCGAGAATGATAAGAACAGAGTCCGGGTGTTGTTGCTCGCTCTCTGTGATCATATCAGCGAGTAACTGTAAAGCCGAGCTCACGTGCGCTTGCGGAGGAATGTAGACGCTCACCAGAATGAACGAGCAAAACTCCCGCGGCGAATAGAACGGTTTGCAGTTAATGAAGAGTGTTTCAAGATCTGGACAGCACATCTTCTTTAACACCGTTACATCTGAACACCACCTTTCGTTGATGTAAAAGCACGTCCCGCCGCCGCGCGATTTCCCCGTTGATTCAGCGTCGCGATCTGATCTAAACAGCTGAAAGCCCGGCAGACATAACACGCTGTCCGGAATGGCGTCGTTCAGCCAGGTTTCCGTGAAGCACAGAGCAGCCGAGTTCGAGAAATCCTTATTTGTCCGGGAGAGCAGAAGGAGTTCGTCCGTTTTGTTGGGCAGAGAGCGGAGATTCGCCAGATGGATGCTAGGCAGCGGCGTTCTTAATCCGCGCTGTCTGAGCTTCACGAGGGCGCTTTCCCCGTCTGCGCGTCCTGAAGCGTCTAAACAGCGCTGCCGCTCCGCCGACTACAACATTCAACAAAACGTCTGAATAATCGAAATCCGGTAAAAGATTTTGTGGTGTGAACTGCCGAATGTTCAGCAGTTCATCCCTGGTAAAACTGATGGTGTTTGAAAAACAGAAAACAGGAAAAACTAACAAAAACAGAACAAACACTGAAGAGCTAAGCACTGTGGCTGCCATGCGCGGCGCCATCTTTGTAGTGGTTTATTTGTAGTGGCTTTGTAAATGTATTTATAATTAATGTATGTATAGTATATTTATGACATTTTTAATATTTCTGTATATTTATAGAGCCAATCATGTTGGGGTAGTTGTGATCTGGGCTATTCATCTAATTTTTCTAGGTGAAAATGGTTAGGTTTAGGGTTGGGTAAGGGAAAGTGGATCAGAAAAAGATGGCTCTAGCACCCTCAAGAGCACTCAGGTCTCATTCAGACCTCGGGGGTATCAAGTATCTTGATCCACAGGGCTTCCGCTCTGAGACGATCTTTCAAAGACCAAATTGGATTGGCTTGTAGCGACTGCACACAGTGTAATAAAAAGTGTTGTACAAGAGTAATATTGTGTACGTGTTGGTATATTCGCACTCTTAGCTCGTTCTTTGTTTGTCCGACATTGTTTTTTACACTTTGTGCAGTACACTAAGTATACACAATTACAGGTCTCGTGGGATAACGCCCTGGGGAGTTGGAACACCGTTCTGGAGAATCTACTGACCACCAGCTGGGCTGGCGTATAATATTTACAGCAGCCGATTCTACCCTTGGGAGGATTGTTATAAATTTTACTTTGGACCAACCCGTCTAATAAATTGGTGTTTCTACGATGGGCCGTTATAGGTTTGTGGAATTTTTGAAAATTGGCTTTCAGACATGAATTCAGCTGCTGACTCTGGAGGGAAAAATGTGCCACTAACAGTAAGATCTTGTTCCTGGGCACTGTTTCGATCTCCTGAGTGGCCCTGGGTTGGTCAAAGGTTCTAAGAATTTTCCTCAAAAAAGTGTGGGAATAACCTCTCCGTCTAAGGGCCTGAAAAAGAATTTTTACAGCTGAAAGAAAGAAAGCGTTTTGTGTGCATATTCTTTTAAATCTTAATAGTTTTAATAATTTTAATTTTAATAATTCCTCAATGTGCGTTTTGGGTGGAAACTGTGCTTATGCAACAGAGAGTGAGTGTCCATGTCTTTAAAGTAAACCCTGAAGTCCAGCAAGCCCATTTTTTGAAAATTCTGAACGCTTAAACGACACCACGTCCAGGAAGTTGACCTCTTAATGGACTGTTGGTGTTGATTCAGCTGGTCAGTAAAATTTATAAAGTCCTCCATTGAGTGCGTCCAAACCCCCATATATCGTCCAAGAACCTGTAATACATGTGAGGATGTTTTGGAGCTGTGGTCAGTGCTGTGTGTTCCCAGTCCGCCATGAAAATGTTTGCGTATGAAGGGGCGAATTTTTTTGCCCATGGCAGTGCCTTTTATCTGCAAATAAAATTTGGAGTCTAATTCAAAATCGTTTCTGGTTAAATTGATCTCTAATAGTTTCAAAATGTATGCGTTCGGTCTGGCGGGATCTGGGTACTTTTGCATGCATCTTTCCACAGCTTTCAACCAGACCTCGGTCTCGATGTTAGTGTACAGACTGTCGATGTCAATGGTAAAGAGGAGAGCATTAGGTGGTATAATTAATTTATTTTATCTATAAAATCATATGTGTCCTTAAGGTAGCTGGGGTGGCGTGTGGATATGGGATTTAAATAATACTCAATATATTCGGCTATATAACATGTTTCGCTATTACAGTCCGATACAATAGGCAGAATTTCACCTGGCTTACTCCACTGTGGGTATACAGGTTCTTGGAGGGTACAATAATGCTCTTTGATGAAGTATCCATGGTTGACCATAACCTTTTGTCATATGTCCATAAGAGACTGAGACAGATCAAACAAGCTGGTGACTACTCCCTCTTTGGTAAAGTAAGTCTCATAAGAGCTGTAGGAGATTTTTGTCAGCTGCTACATGTCAAAGGATGCTGATACAAAAGGAGTGAACCTTTGGGACAATAACTTTAACAACTTCAGTTAATTCAGAAATTTTATGACAACAAGATGTGTCTTTTGCTGAAACCTTAAATCGTCTGAGAGTTTGTTAAAAAAAAAAAAAATTAACCTCTAAGTTCAAATGACATCTACAGTGGTGTGAAAAAGTGCTTGCCCCCTTCCTGATTTAAAAAAAAATTTTTTTTGCATATTTGTCACACTAATGTTTCAGATCAAACAAATTTAAATATGAATCAAAGATAACAAGTAAACACATGTAGTCTTTAAATTAAGGTTTTATTATGAAGGGAAAACAAAATCCAAACCCACATGGCCCTGTGTGGAAAAAGTGCTTGCCCCCCGCTGTTAAAACAAAACTGTGGTTTATCACACCAGAGTTCAGTTTACTGCCACACCTGTTTGCAATCAAGAAATAACTGAAATAGGACCTGCCTGAAAAAGTGAAGTAGACCAAAAGATCCTCAAAATCTGCACATCATGTTGAGATCCAATGAAATTCAGGAACAAATGAGAAAGAAAGTAACTGAGATCTATCAGTCTGGAAAAGGTTATAAAGCCATTTCTAAAGCTTTGGGACTCCAGCGAACCACAGTGAGAGCCATTATCCACAAATGTTGAAAACATGGAACAGTGGTGAACCTTCTCAGGAGTGGCCAGCCGACCAAAATTACCCCAAGAGTGCAGCGACAACTCATCCAAGAGGTCAAAAAAGACCCCACAACAAAAGCGAAAGAACTGCAGGCCTCATTTGCCTCAGTTAAGATCAGCGTTCATGACTCCACCATAAGAAAGAGACTGGGCAAAAATGGACAAAATGAAGACTTTGGAGTGGCCTAGTCAAAGTCCTGACCTCAATCCTATTGAGATGCTGTGGCATGACCTTAAAAAGGCAGTTCATGCTCAAACCCTCCAATGTGGCTGGATTACAACAATTCTGCTGAGTGGGCCAAAATTCCTCCACAGCAGTGTAACAGACTCATTGCAAGTTATCACAAATGCTTGATTGCAGTTGTTGCTGCTAAGGGTGGCCCAACCAGTTGTTAGGTTTAGGGGGCAAGCACTTTTTCACACAGGGCCATGTGGGTTTGGATTTTGTTTTCCCTTCATAATAAAAACCTTAATTTAAAAACACATGTTGTGTTTACTTGTGTTATCTTTGATTCATATTTAAGTTTGTTTGATGATCTGAAACATTAAAGTGTGTCAAACATGCAAAAAAAAAAGAAATCAGGAAGGGGGCAAGCACTTTTTCACACCACTGTATATGTTAAAGCAACGTGAAACAGGAGAGAAATGCGGTGATGTTCATATATATCCTACAAATAAAGAAGTTACAACATTCATACAACAAAATACAACATTCAGAGACTACATGAGGTTTTTCCTGGAGACAATCAGTATTCGAGCTAAAGACTTTGTGAGAATCCAAAAACTGGAAGGATTGAAGCAAAAGTTGGATTTCTTAGAACAGTTTACAACTCCTGTTTGGCTACATTTGTTTCCTTGGGTGTTGGAGCAAGAGTTATGTTGAAGAAAAACATCAGTGGAGCCTTTGGTACAGTTGTCCACATCAGCAGAAGTCAAAAACGGCCCAATGATGAGGATGATGTTAATGATGACTTCCCATCAGCTATTCATGTGAACTTTGATAATGCAAATGTGGGTAAAATTCAGAGATCAAAACAACGACATAAATTTTCCCAAAATTCTACAGTGATTGATGTGCAAGAAGATCAAGTTACAAATGGCGGTGGTTTAGGACATCAATTTCCACTTAGATTGGCATGGGCATGCACTGTTCACAAAGTGTAAGGACTCACAGATGATAAATCTGTTGTATCGCTTAAGAAGATCTTTACTTCAGGACAAGCATGGAGTTGCAATTTACTTTTGTGAAAACATGCTTTCTCAAGTCATCATTCCAGAACTTTGCAATTTGGAATGTCTATACTTCTCAGTTCCAGATATCAGTTTGAAAGCTGCTCTGCTGTACAGGCCTAATTCATATCAAATATGACATATTTAGACAAAATATGTTGCATGTCATTGCTGAGCTGGAAAAACATCCAGGAAAGAAAGTAATTATGGGAGATTTCAATGAGGACATCTTAACATCATCTTCCATTGCAACATTAATGGAACTCAATGGATACAGTCAACATGTGCAATATCCAACAACTATAAAAGGTACGTTAATAGGCCATATCTACATTAAAGATGCAGAGCATGTTACAGTTGAAATTGTTTCAATTTATTACAGTTATCATGAAGCAGTACTAGTTTCAGTAAGGTAATATATTAACATTTTCTTTTTTCTGCACCTACTGCACAGCTGATAAAAAGGTAAATTTAATTGTATGTCTGCAAAACTGAAATAGACACTTTCCTTCAAGCACTGATTAATCTACTAACAGTACACTTTCAGATTTGCACAGCATCACAATTACTGCTATTCTAATGTTGACAAACCCTTATACAAATCTCCACTACTGACAAAAAGGAAAGCCAATAGACATAAGTGACTGTAGGTTTAATTGCAAAAATGTCTTTGTCAACTCTATCTTTTTATCAAGCAACATTCATTGAACACAAACTCTTTCCAGATTTCAGATACCAGGCTTTTATTTGAGCACGTAACATGAAAATGTGTGGTGGCTGCTCTGTCCAACAAAGCTTCTTTCACAGGATTTTGGCTGCTTTATTTTTAACTAAACACCCGTAGCAATGAGGGGAAAGCCTTGGTGCTTCATAAGGCTTCATTTAACCATCACTAATTATAGTAGTGTAATGCTGCTCCTATAGACAAGAGATGTTGGATCCAAATGCATTAGAAATTTCTTGAAACAGAACAACTAAAATAACTGTAGACAAGGAAAAAGATAAACCCAGGCTCAGGAACATGACACTGCAACAAACACACATGATACAACCATATAATGGCAATGCTAGACAAGGAACATAAACACTAGGGTATTTATACACAAGGGGTGATTGGCAAACAAGACACACCTGGGAACAATCAGGAACTAATCAACAAAAAAAAACTACAAAGGACTACAAAACATGACAAGACGGGAACACAGGCTGGGATCATGACAAATAATAATTTATATAAAATAATTGGTTTTATTGGTTGACAGCCATAGCTACAATACAAGTCATTAATTGCTCTGTCACATTGGATTCTCTGTTTAGAATTTAGGCACTAAGAGTTACGTAGACCACATTAGACTCATCACACATACTTTATCAACAACAGCAATACACAATATTTAATACATATCACAGAAAAAAAAAATGGGACAAAGCTCTATGAAAAGGTACCTAGATCTGAACTGATCAGAAATCTACCATTGCTTCTGCTCAACTACAGTAGACCAGTGTTTCTCAACTCCAGTCCTCGGGACCCACTGCTCTGCACATTTTGTATGTATCCATTATTTAACACACCTGATTTAGATCATCAGCTCATTAGGAGAGTCTGCATGAACTGAATTGAGTGTGTCATATAAGAGAGACATACAAAATGTGCAGAGCAGTGAGTCCCGAGGACTGGAGTTGAGAACCACTGCAGTAGACTGCCCTAGATTTAAACTAATCAGTTTAAAGGTGCTTTATTATAACACATTTGTGGTTGTCTTATATTTTCTTATCAGCCTGCTAGCTGCACCTTTGATGTTTTAGGTAATGAGAAATATCTATATATAAAACTTTAACTTGAGCAGACCTTTAACTATACAACAAAACAAATGCAATTTTTTTTTTCCAAATTGGATTCCCTTTGATAAACATAAGACGTGAGCAACACACTTTATCAAATTTTGATCAATATCTATACTTTTGAGGTATCAATATCATTTACTCTGTTTACTCTAACATTGGTCAGAAACACTGAGAACAGGTGTAGAAGACGAAACTTAGCACAAACCACAAACACCAACCAAACCACATCTTCAAAACTTCTGAATGTTACAGTGAGCACTGTTGGGGCCATAATCCGGAAGTGGAAAGAACACAATTTCACCATAAACCGTCCATGACCAGGTGCTCCTCGCAAGATTTCTGACAAAGGAATGAAAAGAATTATCAGAGTTTTCCAAGAGCCAAGAACCACATGTGGACAGCTTCAGAAAGACCTGACATTAGCAGGTACAATTGTTTCAAAGAAAACAATAAGTAATGCACTCAACCGCCATGGCCTGTATGCACGCTCACCACGCAAGACTGCTTTGCTGAAGAAAAAGCATGTTGAAGCTTGTTCAAAGTTGGGCCAAAATCACACCTGAGATATGCATGCAACTAGTTTCTCCATACAGGAGGCGTCTTGAAGCTGTCAAAGGCTTTTGTATGGAATATTAAAAACATTTCAGTAAGTGTGTTCAATACTTTTTCCCTGTGTCATTTAACATTATTACACATAACTTAATTTATGGACATCTATGGTTTGATTTCTTTGCATGTGTGGGTTGGTACCAACATTGTGAAATGTTGTGAAAATTTCATGTCAATAGCACCTTTAGAAATATATTTACTGAGAAAAATGGTTACGTGTTTAATACTTATTTTACCTGCTGTATATACACTATAGTTCAAAATTTTGGGATCGGTAAGGATTTGGGATGTTAAAAGAAGTTTCGTGTGCTCACCAAGGCAGCATTTATTTAAATTTACAGTACAAACAGTAATATTGTGAAATATTATTACAAGTTAAAATAACTTCTTTTTGAAAGTATTTTAAAATGTAATTTATTCTTGTGGCATCATTACTCCAGTCTTTAGTGTCACATGATCCTTCAGAAATCATTCTAATATGCCGATTTGCTGCTCAAGAAGCATTTGTGTACTTTTTTTTTTCAGGATTCTCTGATTAATAGAATGTTTATTTGAAATATAATATTTTGTAACATTATAAATGTCTTTACTGTCACTTTTGATTGATTTTAAAGCATACTTGCTGAATAAAAGTATTAAATTATCTAAATTTCAACATTGATAATATTGCCTAAGAAGAAGGGTTTCGGACAACATTGAAAGGTTTTGATCCACATCAAATGTTGACTACTGTGTATATATATATATATATATATATATATATATATATATATATATATACATATAATATATATAATATATATAAATATATATATAATATATATAAAATATATATATAATATATATAAAATATATATATATATATATATATATATATATATATATATATATATATATATATATATAATATATAATATATATAATATATAATATATATATATATATATATATATATATAATAGATATATATATATATATATATATATATATATATATATATATATATATATATATATTTTATAAACAGAACACCTTTGTTTTTGCCCCCATTTTTCATGAGCTGAACTCAAAGGTCTGAGACTTTTTCTATGTACACAAAAGGCCTATTTCTCTCAAATTGTAATTTCTATTATAACTACTATTTCTAGTTATATATATCTATTTCTAGATATAGAGGCTTATTTCTCTCTAAATCTGTGTTAGTGAGCACTTCTGCTTTGTGGAGATGATCCATCCACCTCACAGGTGTGGCATATCAAGGTGTTGATTAGACAGCATGATTACTGCACAGGTGTGCCTTTAGGCTGGCCACAATAAAAGGCCACTCTACTCTAATATTATACTCAGGACAACTCAATTTTCTTGCAGAAAACCCATAAGATGACCACCAATCAATTAAACAACGCACCTGTAACCATCACAGGTTACATTCACAGCGTTAAGTCTATAAAAATCTCAAAACAACAACAAATATTTCAACGGAATACTACAGCTGAACAGATATGACTACCACCAAGCAGTGATCGATGCACCTGAAAGACAAAACTCGAATCAAAGTACAAAACACTCTGGAAAAAATAAGTGAGTATACCATTAATACATTTTTCCTTTTTAAAAATTTGTACTGCAACATACTTACAGCAAAACACTTTGCCAATGTTATCACGGCAATATTAGTCAAACAATGAGTTGTAAAACAATCAATCCCACCATTTTGATACATTTTGTGTTTAAAATTTGTTGCCTAAATTACATAGCCTGAACTTCACTTGCAAGTAAACAAATTGAGTGCGCAAACTACTATCAAAACTACGGGTCTGCAATATATATATATATATATATATATATATATATATATATATATATATATATATATATATATATATATATATATATATATATATATATATATATATATATATATATATATAATATAATATAATATAATATAACGTACAGAAATAACTCAGGATCTTTTACAAAGAAATAACCTACACAACTTAATTTAACTTGCATCACAAAAATAAATTAGATTATCATTGAGGTAGGTCAGAAGGTAACATTTAAAAAAAAAAAAAAAAAAAATCTTGAAAGAATGGTAAATAAATACTTTAGTTTGGGTAGGCTGCAAAGGATTTTAATTAGCATAATTGTTTTATTGCGGCACCGATAACCGCTCATGTCGCTTCGCGTGGAGTGACGACATTCATGGAAATTAGAATTACAATAATGGAGCAAGAATTGCTCATTTTCAGTTTTATAGTATTTATATGTCACTGGAGGAGATGGTGGAGACATTTCATCCCTGGCACCACCGGGTGATTCATCTCAGGCTTAGACAAGACCATGGCCAGGTAATCTGAAATGGTTTGCTGCGGGGGCTGTTTACACAGAACACGTTTTTCCATTCCAATGCGCTACTTTTACATTATTTTTCTAAAAGTAAACAGGTGCTTGACAGAAATGTGAAGTACTTTTTTTCCCCTCACAGGAAAGCATCACTATTAAAACATGGTCTTTCACAATATGCATTGTTATGAAACTACCCAACAATATATAAAGTACTTTAAATTTAACAACCTTCAGCATAAAAAACATTACAAAGTGACATTTAAATAATATTTATATTGACATTTTAATGTAGGCCTACCCATTTTATGCACCGTGTTATCTTCTTGAGGAAACTGGAAAAAAGCGGCCTTTGAAGTTCGATTGCGTCACCGTGGCGCGAGGAGGTCGCCTCCATGCCTTGCTGAATTGAGGCAGTAATTAAAACAAAAGAAGCCCCTACCAAGTATTGAGTACATATACAGTAAATGAATACTTTCCAGAATGCAAACAATTCACTAAATTTTTTTTTTTTATTGGTCTTATGAAGTATTCTAATTTGTTGAGTTTGTGAATTGGTGGGTTTTTGTTAAATGTGAGCCAAAATCATCACAATTAAAAGAACCGAAGACTTAAAGGTCCCGTTCTTCGTGATCCCATGTTTCAAACTTTAGTTAGTGTGTAATGTTGTTGTTAGAGTATAAATAAAATCTGTAAAATGTTAAAGCTCAAAGTTCAATGCCAAGCGAGATATTTTATTTAACAGATTTATTGAGATGCACCTGTATATGATGAAATTGTTGTTGCAGAGAACATTTAAAATAATGCAGGGATGTATGAATATATTGTCACAATATATTACAATACAAAAATGTATTTTGGATGGCAGTAATATGTATAGTTCACCCAAAATTAAAGTTAGGCATTTAGGCCTGGTTTCACAATGGATTACTTGCACAACTACTTCCGCGTTCTACTTATTATGGCTCTAGCGTTTCCAGTCAGCGTTCAGCGCACATATACAGTAAGCTTCAAGTGAAAGACGCAGATTACTATGTTTTAGGGCTGCCAAATGTTTTTTTTAAACAATTAATCATTATCTGCATTAACATTAATTATCTTCAACCTGCTGAAATGTTTATGAATATATTTTGCTTCCAAATGCGCAATCTAAATAATAAATATATTTCCCCACTGCCCTGCAGCTTTAGCAGTGTTTTTCTCTTAGTCGTCATATTTCATACCTGTTAAATCTACATTTACAAATTTACAATTTTACATTGTGACTTATTTGTACTACCGTTTCAGACTACCATCTCTTATGTGTCATATATATGCCATTTTTATCTTTAACTTTATTAATATAAATGTTTATTTGCACTACCGTTCAGCACAAGTGCCATATATTGTCAGGGAGTGAATTTGCACATTCACTCTGCGCATCGCCAGTGAAAATCACTTGGGTATGAACAAAAAAAACCTCTCGAAAAACGCTGGCGATAAGCGTGTGCGATATTCGTCCCGGTGTGTACAGGCCTTCAAAGCCAACCCCAGGGTCTGACTCTAAATTCACCTAGCAGACAAAATCCGGGATTGAGACAGCCCTGTGTATTCATCAAGAGATGACTAGGTTATTTATAATGATGTGTTTGCATATAAATACAAGTTTTTTAAATCCTGAAAATCTCCTTCTTTGAATACTTTCAACAGGTTCTTTCCTAGTATTTTCAGAAAAAAATGAACCGGAGGCAAACTCAGATTTCCTACTCCAGTGACAAAAGCTGTTGTAGCCCCCACAAAGCATACTAGTCTGCAGTTTTGCTCTCAGCACCTACAGATAGGACCCCACAAGGATCTCAAGAACTTAAATTTGTTAATGGCAGGGTTAGGTAAATGCCATATTTCTTTACCTGATAACAGCAACCATGCAGAGGTAAGAGTGTTTACACTCAGTATTTGTAAACAGGAACAGTGTATTTGATATGTGCATTAATTCAATTTTGTGTCTTTAGATTACAGCAGCTCTTACATTTAAGTATCCTAAATTGGAGAACATAGGTGGATGGCTTTTATACAAGGCGTCAGGTCAGTAGTTATAATCTATAATCCCTTGTTTAACTCTTATGTCCTTGATGTCTCTTAATATCTCACAATCTCCACTGTTTGTATAATTTGTTAGCTACTACTACTACTACTACTACTACTACTACTACTACTACTAGTTTAGTGCATTAACAATACTAGACAAAAAAAGACATTGCACATTATTTCAAATGTTATTCATTTATTGAAGGTGGAAGTGGGCAGAGAAAATTGACAGCGATCCCACCAGAATCAGAGGCATACACAGCGAAGCGACTTAGGAGCTCATCTAATAATGAAAGGCATATGATATTCATTGTTCCACTTCAGGATGAAATTGATATTGCACCACTTACTTTTGATGCCCCAGAGTTCAGCAAAATGCCTAAATCACAATCCAAGACATGTGGTGAAACTTTGCCATTACAAGCTCTGGCGTTGCATGTAGAGTCGTGTAGCAAGCCAGACAGTGACCAAGTAAGTTTGAAATATTCGTTCAACCATTTTGAACTTGCATTGTTTTTTATTATAGAAAATATGTGCTTTGATTTTTAAATTAAATTGACATGTTTTTCGTATTCTCTTTTTAGGAGGCAGAAGAAGAATTAAGTGATTGCTTGGAAGCAATTACTCAGAATGTCTGTAAGTCTTAACGATCACATTTAGTGCTTCATTATAATTACTTATATTAACACCAACTTTAAAGTAGTTATACTTATTTTTTTTACTGTTTTGGTTGTGTGCTTCTGTTGAGTTGAACCTTGACCAATTTGTTTATACACAAAGAACTATCTCCGATCAGCTCCCGACAGATATGGGGGTATGGGACGCCAGAAGGGCCAGACAGCCATTGATCTTTGTTCTCAATCAGAATAGGTGCATTTTTGTTTTTATTTACATTTGTATTATTGATTTGAAGTTTGCTGAATAAAAGTTCTTGCCATGACAACTCTGAGTGTTTGGCATGGTAATGGGTATGACAATGTTGATATGTTTGGTCTTTGCGGAATACATCTGCTACGCTGTAGTGCGGAATACATCCGTGTCCTGTAGATAATGATGTGATTACGAGCAGTTGAGTTAAGGAGTTGGGGGGTTTGGGGGGGGGCAGTTTTCTGGGAGTTTGTTCCAGATATATGGTACATAAAGTTTGAATGCTGCTTCACCATAGTTTTGACTCTAGGGATAGAAAGCAGACCTGCCCCAGATGACTTGAGAGGTCTGGAAGGTTCATAATGTAGCAAAATATCAGAAATGTACTTTCATGTTATCCCAACACAAATCAGAAAGTTACAAATTCTTTACTGGTCATTTTTTTAAATATCAGTCTTTGTCTGCAACTGTTAACCACCTTAAATTGTATTATATTGTTGGGTTTTAAATTCCTTCTTGTCAAAATTCAATATGAAGGGAGGTGGTCCGCTGCAGGAGGCGGCTTTTGAGAACACTGCATTGTTTTCGGTCATTAGAGGTATGTGTGTGCGTGCAAACATTGACCGACAACTTATCCATTCAGCCTAAAGACAGAGATAAGAGATATAGTCTCAATCTTATTGCTTTGAAAAATATATCCATATATTCCTAAACTTTATTGCCCAGCCCTAGTGTACATCCAAACAAAAGAGAATTACTCCCTTATGTCAACAATGCTTTTCTCATGCTTTTTTCTTATTTGGCAGATAAACTCCATTGCGCTGGAAAGTTCAAGTTAAAGAATGTTATGGAAATAAAACCAACAATTAATCCGATTGTTTTATGAACCAAAAAACATTGTTAACTTTATTTAACTTTGCCATTTTTTGTAAAGTTGTAAAATGTTTATATACACACACACACACACACACACACACACACACACACAGGGCTCTCAAGTGTCACTCATTTCGGTCTTTTGTCACGCACTCCCGCCACACATTGTATTTCTCACGCAGAAAAACTATTTATCATATATTTAATATGCCGCAGCGCCCAAAATGTATCTGGCCGCGCCGCTCTCTCTGGAACTGGGAAGGAATCAAGTGCGTCTCGAACCTGCCACTTATCAGCCAATCAAAAAAAAAGGAGGCTACACAATAGCCAATCAGAAAATAGCACTATTGTATCTGGGTAAGATTTAATGCAACAACCAATGAAAAAAAAGCATATCCTTGTTCACCATCATCCTCGTTCACCCACAGAGGAAACCACTGGAGCTCTGAGCATCACTTTGAGCACAGAGTAAGTCATGATCTCCTGTTTTAATGTTGCAACAAATTCACAACTTGTTTGACACAAACAATGACAACTTGACTGCTGTTAGATAATCAGATAATCAGCATCAGTTTTTCATGAGTGTCTGAACTTAGCCAACAGTTTTACAGCCTGTTCATTGACATCTGCTCAGAACAAGCAGTCTAGGCCTAGTTATATTTTGCTATCACACGATGACTGACATTTTGTTACATTTAAACATCTCTCTCTCCAAATAGTTTTAATAATTTTATTAGCACTAAATAAATTAAAGTGTATTGCATTGACGACGTTATAGGTCACTTTTAAAATCATGTCACATTTTATATCCTGGCCATGGATCAGTGTTTCCCATACATTGACTAGACTGTGGCGGCCTGCCACATTCTAATTGGTCCCGCCAGTCTCAAAATATGAATACGGATATGACGCGATATTTAAATTACCATCTGATAATTGCGCTCCTTTATATGGCAAAAGTGGGAGTCATAGAGCAAAATAAGTAGACTAGCACCAATTAAGTTTTCGTACACTATATTCAAAGTCATCTGAAGCCATTCCATAGCTTTTTTTTTTTTCTTCCAAGATTTAGGCTAGAATACTTTTCGCTGCTGAATTATATACTCACCTAGTTTACTTATTTATTGGTCAGCTTATGATTATATATTTTTATTCATTTGTTATTTGAATACGGGGTGTCACTCTTGCTTGTCTCCAAAACTTGAGAGCCCTGTATATTTTTTATATATATATATATATATATATATATATATATATATATATATAATAATATATATATATATCACTTATTAATTCCTCAATTAAATGCAGCTAATTACCAGACAAGTAAACAAGGTCTGAATGAAAATCTGTGCTTAAATCTTTCATAGATCAGTCTGATTTGCCTGTAAACACAGCCATTACAGCCCAGTACGAGCCTGACTCGCTGTGAAACGCCTCTGATGATTCGCTTCCAGGAGAGATGGCACGCGAGCGTCTCTCCGATCTGAGGCAGCATAAACGCGTGCCTTCGCACCCGCGATAGTCGAGCGGGTCGACGTCACGGGCACAAAAACACATTTATTTTATAAATGCCTTGGGGGTCTGCTAGTGTTTCACTGCATGAGTGAAAGCCCAGAGCAGTTCCCTTTCGCTTTATCGTCATGGTAGGAACGCTCAGAGAGACGTACAAGCTCACATTCTATTCCAACGTTAAACACTTCAGTGTCCTCCGCCCGAGCCGAAGAAGCGCCGAGGCACGCTTCGGTCCTGGTAAAAGGACATCGAGATCCGGAGAGAGAGCAAAAGGAATGGACCAGTCTCTCAATCATCAGCCAGATCGCCACGCGAGCTCCACAATCACATTGTGGTTGCTTCCCCTTTGAAATAAGCAAAGCGAACGCGAAGCACTTCAACGGTGATTCACAATGCTCGCACTCGCCCTGTTACAATGCAAGGGCAGTGTGCTCTTCCCCAAACAAACAAAACAATACTGGTGTGTGTCCGATTCAGAGATGGAACGCGAACACGGAGCTACACACCGTTTGCTTTATTCAGCCATGACTCTCTCTTAAATATGCGTGTTAACTTTTCAGACAGAGTTGAAAAAGGAACAAGGGGAGAGAAATTTCTGCGCACTGCCTGTCAAATCTAACTCCTAACAAAGGAAGGAAGGAAGGAGTTTGAGCAGAGCTGCTTCACTCACACACACACACACACACACACACACACACACACACACACACACACACACACACACACACACACACACACACACACACACACACACACACACACACACACACACACACACACACACACACACACACACACACACTTCACAGTATGGCCTCTGAAGACGAAAGACCTGCCGATGCTCCTGCGGCATCTAATTATAGCCTCGCGTACGACGCATTCCAATGACGTCACGTAGGCTATAAATATAGGGTGTGTCTCAATCAGTTCCCTAGCTCCCGAGCTCCTGAATCAGTATATCGTGTACACGAATTCGGGCACTGGTAAGGACAGTAAAAGCTGCTGGTTCACTACACATTGGGACACTTATGACTCCATTTCCGGCGACGTGACAACGTCCTCATTGTACAACATCACTACTGGTATTTATGAACAACAACAGAGCTGATATTTTCTGACATTACTTGTAATGTTATTTAAAGTACATTATGATTAATTATTTGCTTACGTGCAACATTTCAGCCGTGAATAAATTATAAGTGTTAGCTAGATTATGCTCATTACCTGTCTAGCGATGTATGTTTATGCTGAAATGTAATAAAATAACGGTTTGTATTTTTAAAAACATCTATCGTATCGTTATGTGTAGTGAGTTGGCTCACGTGATTCAAGTTTTGCGCTTCAGAACTTCCGTTAAGGGAGCATAGTGAGCATCGATGCTCCCTGGTTTTCACGGTGCATTGTGGGACTTTTCAGGGAGTGAACGTTTCAGTGCCCTGGAAGGATTCTGCGATTGAGACAGCCCTTAAAATGGCTGACTCCCTGGTCAGTGCCCTGACTACTGAACTAGGGAGCTGATTGAGACACCGGGATAGCCTAAATTTCATTGACGTTCGCTGTGTCCCAATTCAGGGGCCGCGCACTTCGAAGTGCATGAAAGGGGTGGGGTTTTGGAGTGGAGGGTTGCCAGGTCTGCGCAACAAAACCATCCCAAAAGTAGCGTAATCACAGCACAAGTGTAAAAGTATCCCAATCCCAGACGTGGCAACAATGAGCCGAGCGACGTTACATGGCTAGCAACTGTGTGACTGACAGCTGACAGTTGATGTTTGTGTGTGCATTTTAAAGTTTTATTACTTTCTATTGAGTTTTGACATGCTTTACTGCCGACGACGACGGGACACTGGACCAAAATATGCATGATTAAACTATGTAATGTTAGTTTTATATCGGTAGCAAGTTAACCTTGTTTTTTTAATTTAAATGAAATGTTAACTGTGTCAGTTGTTTTAACTAAAAGAAACTTGCACTGACATCTTAAAATATACCTGCTGAGCATGACTATTTGTAACAGGAAAGATTTTTAAAGCTATGATGACCAACACAAAATTTGAATGGACCATAGATCTGTTTTGTATGTTCAAATATTTCTGATTTTTATATATTTATATGCTCCACCAGCGTCTCACTTCTCAGCCGAATGAAAGTGTACACAAATATCTTTTGTTGTTTTATACTGATGATTTAAAATGTTATGCTATTTTTCTGATGTTAAATCTAAGTTCTGTTGTATATATAGTTGTAAAAGGTACTTTAATGTAGCTTTAGAACGATGTATTTAATGTAAAAACATTTAATGTACATGATGAAAAAAATGTATAGGCCTACGTATAATTTTTCATGTAAAATTACAAGTTGCATAAAAGAAATAAACAATGAACAGAACAATTCTCTTTTATTTACACATGTGAACATATGTAAAAAAAAAAAAAAAAAAAAAATGTTCAACAGAAATGATTCCGGCTCATTCATTGACAAAGTGACATTTAAATATCGACACATTTTAATGCACTGTATTCTGTTCTTGAGAAAACGGTGGGAAAGCGGTCTTTGAAGTGCGATTCACCGCGGCACGAGCAGGGCTGACGTAACTCGAGAGCGACTTCAAGTGCACCCTCTCCGTTTCGCAGTGGAGTGAAGCACCGATCTCAAGACACTTCGCGGTCTTCACTATCCCACAGTTCATTGCGCGCCAGTGACGACAAGAGTTCAGGTGTGAATTCAAATAAATATAAGCAATGCCATGGTTTTACCAATATCTAAATCAAACTCTAATATCCTTGATGTCCAAAATGTCAGTTTTTCATAAATGCAATATTTGTCTCTGAGATGAAGTGCAGTTGAATAAAATCCTAAAGTAGCCTACTGTACTTTAAATTCAGACTTAAATACAGAGTAAATATATAAATATGAATGTATATATTTTCCAAGTTATCATTTCATTTAAGATAAAAAAAAACAAGGTTAACTTGCTAACGATATAAAACTAACATTACATAGTTTAATCATACATATTTTGGTCCAGTGTCCCGTCGTCGTCGTCGGCGGCAGTAAAGCATGTCAAAACCCAATAGAAAGTAATAAAAATTTAAAATGCACACACAAACATCAACTGTCAGCTGTCAGTCACACAGCCGCTAGCCATGTAACGACGCTCGGCTCATTGTTGCCACGTCTGGGATTGAGATACTTTTACACTTGTGCTGTGATTACGCTACTTTTGGGATGGTTTTGTTGCGCAGACCTGGCAACCCTCCACTCCAAAACCCCACCCCTTTCATGCACTTCGAAGTGCGCGGCCCCTGAATTGGGACACAGCTGTTGTTTTACACATTACCATAGCACTGAATAAAGCGCAGCTCGAGTAAAGCTTTTGAAAGGGAACAGGAAACCCAGGATAAAAAATATATGGGGTTTTAAAAATAATGTAAAAAAATAAAAAATAAAAAACTTGGAAAAACAAAACTGTTTTGGCTATAGGCATATTTATGTGTTTGTTTTTTTATGCTGTATTATAATTACACAGGGTTACTAATTAAAGACAGTACATAATCTAAAGTAAATTGACATCCTTCTTCACTCTCCAAACGATGCAAAAGTATGTTAAGAAGCCTTAAATATTATTATGCGTAACAAACCTGTAACATGTAGCCAACATTAGGAATAGGGACATTTTCCCACTGATTAATTGTCTTGTGACAACACCATCTATTTCACTCACACATTTAACAAGAAAAGATATTTGTCGGTGACATTCAGCTTATTGTGATCTTTATATCTTCCCCTTTCTTTGAACAAAAACTGGTATTAAGATCATTTGTTATTAATAAAACATAAGATGGAAGACATGAAATACCCGTTGTAACAAATAAATGAAAGACCTATGGATTTTACTTCATTTTTAAATTAATGCTTAGTTTTTGGTTCATTATTATTGTAATGAAAACACAACAATAAAATAGTAGGCTACAAAACATACTGATATTAAACTTTTATTAACAAAATGAATAAAACAGATGACATGAAATACCTGCATTATAACACAATTAAAGGTGCTCTAAGCGATCCTGGGCGGAGTAACTTCCTGTTGACGTTCGAAGTGTTGTCAAACAAAACAGAGGCTAGCTAGACACTCACTCCTCCTCCTCCTCACCAATTTTGTTCTTGGTTGAAAAAGTCAAAGTAACATCACAGAATCTTGAAGCAGCTGCCAGAGCTGGAGAGGCACAATTCTGTAGCGTCTGGACTAATCAGGCACACAAAATTATTCAATATATTTAATGAATTACCTATGAACTGACTTTATCAAAGCTCTGTGAACCCATCCCCCTAAAACTGCAACTAGCATCCCAAACTAGCTAAACTACAGGAAGAACTAGGTGTCCTGTTACAGATACTTGGACCTTTTACGATCAGGAAGAATTTTGCAGAGACCAGTGACTCATTCTTTCTGAGAAGGACAAATAAACTCTCTTAATCCTATGTATTCTCTATATAACCACTTGGGAAATGTATAAACATGTATCCAATTTTCCCATCTCATGACTTTCCTTTTATAGGCTTTATTCTATGTATTAATTCTCTCTTTTGAACTATTTTGGTATTAATGTTCCATAGTTGCAAATGTATAATTGACTGAGATCACATTGGCAGCATGTTTGGTATCTATGGACTCCAACTTTCATTTCCTATTTGGTAATTTATGTTACATGTTACTAACTCTGTGACACATTAGTATTATAAGAATCTAGAGGGTTCTTTTCTCATTCATCCAATCCAGTGTCTTATGCTAATATCTTGTGTAGCATATGCACATGTATCAGGACAATCAATAAACTTTGGAGTTTTCAGAATGCTTTTAACCTGATGAACTGTGTTCGTTAATCACTAAGTCGGCTCCGACCAGTCTGCAAAGATGAGCCCATTTGACATCTTTGTGGCCTGGGCGAGGTAAGACAGTGGACCCAATTTCCTAGCTTTTGGAACATCAAAGGATCAACCCCCGGTTGTGGGCAAGAAACTCAGCGCCAGAGACTGACCAGACAAATTCCACACACACACCCACACACACACACAGACACACACACATATACAAACATGCCTAGAGATGGTATGTACCGTTATTCTCAAGATATGACTGTGCCAAAGTGTACCCGCTATATTTTAAGTGCATATATGCTTCCTAGTGTTTAGATTTTAGAGTTTAAATGACTGTAGCCATTCTAGTTTCATTCCTATTAATGTAATTTTGTCTGTAAACCATAACTTCTTCTACATGTTTCGTTTATATGTCAAGTCTAGATTCTTTTGAAAGCTGTTCATCTGATTTATTCCATAATGTATGTCACACTGCTGACAAATGCATTGTACTATTTTTAATAGTACTTCGAAGGAAAATGAACACTAATCCAACCTTGTAAATCATGCAAATGAGTTTGCAAGACAAAAAAAGGGAAAGCTTTCCCGCCAACTTTGCACCCATGTTATTGGCTACCCCACCTCAAGGAGGTGTGTCGGCTTATCTGTCATAAAAGCAAAGACGCACAACTCTTGGTCGTTCTCCCGATTGTCTCTCGTCTGCTCGTGCACGTCCCTCTCGGACGTCTCCGGTGACCACGCGCTGCCATCGCGCTGCCATCGCGCTCACCTTCGGGACCGCCATCTTCCAGCGAAACTCACTCTCAAGTCCTCAGTTCAAACCTTCCCGCGGAACGGAAGAAGCCAACGAACTGCACCAGCGCTAAACTGAAATCCGACATGCACAACCAATGCAAGTATACTGCCGTTTCTCAATCTTAGATAAGGAAACTGTTTTCCGCGCTGGCTCAAGGACTGTTTGTAAGTTTGCTACTTGCCTTCTCTCTTTCCTTCCTTTTCTACTTTCCCCTTGTATATATATATGTGTATATCCTCTGTATATATTTAGACGTATAACCTCGGTAGTTGTTTTCGTATATTAAAAACGCATTACATTTCATGCTTATTGTTCTCCTGCTCATTCATAAAACCCAGGTCACTTTAACGTTTCGATCCTATATCCTTGCTACGTTTGGATGCTAGAAGAGGAAGTCTTTTTCTAATGGCCATAGGAAAAACCCTTCCTTTGATAATATTCTATGAGGAGCTTATTTGCTGGACAAACTAACAGTTTCTCTAAATAATTATTAAACCAGAACTAATCATATATGTAATTGATTATAATTCGTTGTAATCAATTCACAATATATGTTTAATTCCCCGTTGGGTCGATATATGAATCATAATTTATTCATAATCAATTTATGAATTATTATATTCATATTTCATCCATAAATTGATTAATAACTGTACGAACCGCTACATCGTTACACTTGCTACAGAACAAAGACTTGTAAAACTTCCCTCCGAGGGGGCAACTCCTTATTGGCTCAGACACCTTAAGAGGGTGTGACATCTTCACCCCTTATATTCACTGATCACAAGATCAAACCCTTCTCTTCCTGCTCTTCTTCTCTTTTACTGACAAATGCTGACGTCAAGATGACGCTGTAAGAAGCTAGAAGCTTCTAAGGAACCCCAAGCTTGTGCCAGGCCTCGGCCTAGAACTTCCATTCACCAAAGATCCTCTGAATCCAACTGGTTCTCTTTCATCAAGACAATATCAGCAAAGATTCAACGGGAGCCTCCACAAATTGCATCAGGACAGTTTTAATTCAACTTGGAGAGACATGCAAGTATCAAACTTAGTCTCATTATCGGATACATTGAGTATTCTTACCCCTTTTAAAGAAGGGCCTGTTAAAACTAAACTGATGGTTTGCTCAAGGCTGCTTGATCTGCTGAAATGTCCAACAATGCTGTAACCTCTTGCTTCCTGTACTCTGTTTTAGCTCTCTCTCTCTCTCTCTCTTGGTAAACTGTATGCATGTATGTGTGTGAATGTTAGAGTAGTTTTTAAGTGTTTAGTCTAGTTAATAAAGTCTTGTTCATGTCACACGTAAGGTTGTCCGTGTTTTGCGCTCATATACGGGAGTCCCTATTCATGTCGATCCTGACTACAGGCTTTTAGTAGAATAAGATTGTTATTTCCCATAACCTGGAAATGAACATTTCTTAGAATTAATAAACAATTAACACTGTGTGTTCATTGAACAACAGGTTAATTGATTGTAATATTAATTTTATTACATTAAGTTAATTTTATTAACTGATTAAAATATTAATAATTAATTATAACTAGTTATGATTAATTATTCATATTTATTTTGAGCTAATTTGCTACAATTCTATGTCACCCGGTTCTGAGTGCTGCTCTGCATTTATACGTGAGAATCATGAGCGACTACACAAGCTCTGATGACAACACGGCTGTTTCACAATTGGCTGGATTCACCGCATGACAATGATCACGTGTGTTTCATGTTTATTCACACACCTTCAGTTCCACTAATGCTCACAAATGACCCCACTACATTTGTATTTAAATAGTAGCTGATGTTGAACACCTTTTTTCAGATGTGAATGACCAGGCTAAAACAGGGGGGTAGCATGACACTTTAAAATGTCTCTCTTGTTTTAAAATGCTATTTAAGAACAGATGTTGATTTAATTTTTTTTTCTCTTTCTTGTGGTTCATACTCTATCTTAAAAAAAAAAAAAAAAAAAAAAAAAAATGAATGAATAAAATCCCCAGGTGCTAAAATTTCTATTTAAAACTCAGGTAATCCAAACTTTGGTTTCATTCATAAAATTCTATCCCCCATGTTGAAAAATTCCCACATTTGTTTAAAAAAAAAATATATATATATATGTTTTTTTCCACTCAGTTTTTCTCTCTTCTTGTAGATATTTCTTCACTATTTTCAATGTTTCACATCCTTTAACCCTAAGCCCCCCTTTTCTACTGCCCCTAAAACCATAGGTTTACCAAATCTCATATACACTATTTTAGCCTCATTTACTTTGCTTCCAGATCCTTTACAATATTCTTTTACAACATTCATAACTACTTTGACGCTCTCTTTTCCTTTTACAATTATTGTTGTCATCAGCATATTGAAAAACCTTTCCTTTAGCATTGCTATAAGCTCTTTAAAACAAAAAATTCACTCCCCAAACCACCTATTGCTGAACTTTTTTTTTATTTTTATTCAGCACCTCTATTGCCATTACATCCCTTTGACGTTGGAAAATATTGGCTATAGGGGTAAACGGGACTGTAACATTAAAAGAAAGTGTGTGTGTGTGTGTGTGTGTGTGTTTTGTGTATCAAAATGAAGGAATGGTAGCAAAAGAAAAGGATATAGATTAGAACATACTCTTGAATCAAGTTGAAAGTTACATTTTTCTAAGTGTACAGTGCCAAGTGAAAAATCAATATTTACAAGAGACAAATCACTAAAATATAAATGACCAATCTAGGGTGGGAAGGCAAGCACAAGAGGTACCAAACAAAAGAAATAATAAAAAAACAAAAAACAAAAAAAACATCTAACTAGTTTTTATCAACTAAAAGTCAGTGTGAAACACCCTAACTAAACTATTCTAACTATACAGATAAACAAAACATACACAGGGTGGAACCTTCTTCTAAACCTAATGTGTCTAATACAATGGGACATTCCTATGTGGTGCAGAGTGTGTGTTCTTCCCAGGAGTTTGTTCTTTAAAACCCATGTTCCTGGCCCACTTTATTAAATAAAAACTTGTGATCACTGCTCAATGTTTTTAGTTCTTTTCTACCCATATCAGTTTTAAAGACCATTCATTCAGCCATATCTTATTTACTAAAAACTGTGTTAAAATCCCCAATTATTATGGATTTCATTGTACGTCTTTAGAATACTTTGTAAAACATAAAAAAACCTCCATTATTGTATAAAATACCTCCTTTTCATCTCTTTTTAAAATCATTCACATCTTTTACTTTTTAAAATGATTTCAAGTCCAAACGTCCTCTAAAAGTCACAACTTAAAAACATTAAATATAAATAGAATAAATACCTAAAACTGTTAGAGGTAGTTGGGGGGGAGGTAATGTCACAGTTCCCGTCACTCTCGGGGCGGCGCCCTGGAGACCTACTAGCAGGTGAGGGTGGAGGTACAGACAGGTAAGGAGGTCTCCAGGGCAGATCCAAGGACTCTAGGCGCCATGGCAGGTCGTGAGCCGTGGGATGCCACGGCAGATCAGGTGCCTCGTGAATCCTCGACGGGTCAGAAGCCGTGGGACGCCACGGCTTCTGCCCCCCCCAACCCAACCCAACCCAACCCAACCCAACCCAACCCAACCAAACCCAACCAAACCCAACCCCCAAAAAATTTCTTTGCGAGGTTCAGGGGTGGCAGGAAAGGGCTTGTAGAGTGGAGCGGGCTCGATGACAGGAGCGGAATCTGGAGACGTCTCGGGCACTGGAGCGGAGTCTGGAGACGGCTCGGGGAGAACTGGAGCGGGCTCGTGGAGAACTGGAGAAACTGGCTCAAATCAATGAGCCGCTGGTCATCCTCTGGTAAGGGTTCCTTTGTGGCAGCTGCCCTCCTCTTCGGCGGCTCAGGCTTGGCGGCGGCCATTTCATGGCATGATTCCGATGCGGCAGCGGCCATTTTCTTTGGCGGCGGCCATTTCATGGCGGGACTCCGATGCGGAGGCAGCCATTTTCTGGGTAGGCTTAGGGACAGGCAGGACAAGATGGGAAGACACACTGGAGGGATATGTGGAGGAAACCGGCAGGAGGTGAACTGACCAGGCCGCATGTGTTTCTGAGGGGGCTGGACGAGGAGGATATGTATTCTCATGAACCTCTTTAGTTTCAAAATCAGAACCATTTAAAAAGAGTATCAGATTAATAGACTCGACTAGGGAGAAAGAACAGGCAGGTTCAATATAACGAATAGTATCCTCATCCAGGCCCTTCAGGAAACACGCGTTAAGAGGTGCATCGGGCCAGCCCACCAAGCAAGAAAGCTCAGAAAAATCCTCCACGTACCTCTCCAGCGGGCGACCGTCCTGCCTAAGCCTCCACAGACGGTCCACCGCCTGAATGCTGGTCTTGGGGAGTGCAGGAGAAGTCGGGAGAAGGAAAAGCCTCAGAGTGCTGCTGTGTCCTTACTGTCTTGGTCTGTTCTTCTGTTACGGGTAGTTGCAAGCAAGAGAGGACGCAGGAACGAACATCAGCAACAATGGGTTTATTCATCAAAACTTGACATGGGAACAGAACAGCTACACCATTAAACAAACATTAAAACAGACAAAGGAGTGCTGGGAAGTGAGTCCATATAAAGGGAGTGCTGACGATGAAGTGCAGGTGCAGGGAATCCATGATCAGGAGAGTGATGAGGAAGTGAGTGCAGGTGTAGAACAGGGAGGATCATGGGAGATGGAGTCCGGGAGTGACGTGAACTGTGACAAAAACCCATCATCTCAATCTTCCTCCAAATCATTTAACGCTTCATATTGGTTTAAACATTTCACTAGTGCTTTTTTTCTTACAGTTTCCAGATTTGGCGTTATCATTATGGGTCTTATTAGTCCTTTCCCTGCTTTGTCCTTCTCATTTCTTTGCTTCGATCCTTTTCTCTGTCCCTCTTTTTCCATCTCATCCAAAAAGCTTTCATAACCGGAAGATATTTCCATTTCCATTCTTATGTTTGTGCTCCATCGCTTTCTTTCTCCTTTCTGCCTTCTCTCTTCTTGCAGTTTCACTGCCTCTTGCTCCTTTTTGTTTCTTGCCAGAGCAATCCTCCACCAAATGTCCCAGGCTCATGCAGAGTCGACATGTCTTCACTTGGTGGCTGTGCATCACCCAGAAATATATCAGCCCTTCCGCCGTCTCTAGCTTTGTGCTGTACTGTTGTAAGGAGGATTGTTAAATAGTCTGAATGATAAGGAACAGGTGTGCAGTAATCAAGTCCAGGAATGTGGGTTCTTGGGAATGGTAATCCAAACTGAATGCTAATACTCAGGTGAGTGAGACCTCTGATGGCTGATTGAGGAAACTTCACCAGCATTCATTACAACTGGGGAAACCACTTCTTTAGGGCAGGGGTTCCCAACCACATCTTTAGAATTTGGTGTTTTTAGAAGAGAAGTGAGAGAGCTCTCGTATTTCATCCAAAATATCTGAATTAAGAATATTCTAACTTTTATTATGTCACCGGTGCTGCTTCCGTTTCTCTGGTCATGAGTATGAGGTAACGCAGCTCTGTTTATCATATTAGATACAATGGAGAGTGTAGAAAATGATGTTATAATGTTACCCTGTGCGTTTCCTCGGTGGCTGCTGTGAGACACTTGTTGCACACTGCAGTAATGCCAAGTTTACACTACAGGATTTTAAGCCTGATTTACAAGTTAAAGAGCTCGCAGACAGGTTGGGTTGTGATTGGGGGGGAAATCAGCGAGTGATCGGCGCTTGCCAATCTTTGTGTGAACTACACAAGGACACATCAAAGAGGCTCGCAGACACCAGACAAATATCTAGCATGCTAAATATCTGGAGTTGTCGGCCGACTGGTGTCACTTGTCGTGGCGAGCTACAGCCAATGAGTGAGCAAGTCATGGGTTGATGTCACTACTAGAAGAAACAGCATCAGCAACATGGTGTGTCGAAAAATATGGACTCAAGAAATGGAACAAAATCTTATCAAACTGTGGCAGGAGCACAAATGCCTTTATGATGTGTCAAATGAATTGTATCACAACCGGGTTGAGAAAGAGAATAGGTGGACAGAAGTCGCCAATGCTCTACAGCAGCCAGGTGAGCTAATACTGTGTATGCTGATTGGCCGAACGCATATGAAATGCCAGCACCGCCATTTTTGAAAGAAAAAACAAAAAAAAACAAAACGGGTACATACAGTTTATAGTCTATATGTACTGCACAAACTGTACGAACAATCCAACACAACTCTGCAACAAGCAAAACATGATTATTGTACTTCTGCTCAGCTAGAGGCACTGGGCATCAACCACACGGGAAACACAAATACTTTTTAAAGTGTACTTTCTTTGTATAACATTAATAGTTAATAGATCTAATGACATATTAGACAGGACTGTTAAACAGATCATAAACTATGCAGAATATGAGCCACTGTGTGCTCAGGACTCTGCCGTTCTCACCGTTGTCAAAATAAAAGTCACAACAACAAGCGCGTCTTTACGTCACTTCACACTCAAACTGGATGTGCAAGATTTAACTTCCAAGTAAACATAAGCATGTCCAAAACATGGACTTGGAATTGTATCGTAATTGTTGTATTTCACATTATTTTCAACAAATTTAGCTCTACCAGAAAGACTCAAGGAGGTAAGATAGCGTGACAACAAAATTTATTAACAATCAGCAAGCATAATAGTGTAAGAAAGTTCTTTGGCGTAGGCTCCATCCGTAGCTCAGATCCTAAAGGGTTTCGGACTCTGCATTTCCTGCCTGAAGATGAAGGCAGGGGCGCCGACCCCCAAAAATGGTGGGGAATTATCCCACCAGACAAAGCCTACACCCCCCCCCCACCCCACCCCCCCCCACCCCCACCCCACAAGAAATGTAAGAGGAACTATATATACACCAGTGGTGAATCTTGCAGTTCCAGAAACAGAGATAAAAATTAATTAAACACGAAAAGATTATAATGCAGTGCAAGAAACGACTTCGCCATGGTATGAGAAAATGGCGAAAGCAGTAAGAGTACAACATAAGACAAGATGAGAGAAAGACAAGAAAAAGAAAAGGCCAAGAGGGTAAGACAACAATACTATATAGAGACAACAGCCACATAGACACGATAGCCTTGAGCGGCGACACACAGACATGATAGCCTTGAACGGAGACAACGGCCACGTTAGGCCACACAGACACGATAGCCTTGAACGATGACACATAGACACGATAGCCTTGAACAGCGACAACGGCCACATTAGGCCACACATAAACGATAGCCTTGAGCGGCGACAATGGCCACGTTAGGCCACACAGACACGATAGCCTTGAGCGAGGACAACGGCTACGTTAGGCCACATAGACACGAAAACCTTGAATAGGATAAAACACCACCACCACCAGTATTTGCAAAAAATACCTGATTAATGATGAGGACTGAGTTGGAACACAGCAGTCCTCTCCATCTGCTGTTAGGAGAATTTTAAACCACTGCATTGTAAATGGAAGGCAGATATTTTGGTTAAATAAATAGAAGGTATATAGTGTTTAAAGAAAAGGTTCATTAAAGCACAAGTACTGAAATTCGACATGTTTGGGTTTAACACCCACTAATGGCTTGATAGAACTTGGGCGACAGGACAAGAGAACCCCCAAAAGAAAGTTAACCAGATAGCATGACAGATAAGTACAAGAAATACTAAAAATAGACTGAGACATTGCAGAAGGGAAACGCTTGCTGATTATTTTACATACATTTTACATCATTTTCATGTGTCATGAAAATAATAAAAATGGAGAATAATATAAACATGGTACATGAATGACGTAACATTTTTGTAATATAAAATATTGGGCAAATATCTGTGGGATTCCTGATGACACAACAGTTATTGAATTAATTCTGAAGGAATCTGATTTGACATTAAGGTCTCAAATGACACAAGAACTAATATACAGCATTCATTATAAAAAAAAGATCACATATTTCCTAAAAAATGTTGTAACATATTTCCTAAAAAATGTTGTAACAGCTTTATGTTTGAAGCATTAACATCATTATACATCAAATACCATATTTGTTATTTTATCCAGAAAAACCTTCTTATCAGAGACAGCAGGACTGCAGCTGACTGGTGTAGCAAGAGAAACTGGGATGGAAAAATACAGTTTCCTACTGTCCTTTCAATGGAAAAGGAGGAACAAATTGCATCCAAATGTAAATTGCAGAGCTGGATCGGTGAATACGACGAAAGTTCTCCAGCTGAACTGTTCACTTTTGTATTTGAGAAAAAAAGAAGATTATGAGGTGTTCTGGACAGAAAATGAAGTACAGAATCTTTGCCAGATTTGAGAATAAATAAGTTATCCTTCAGCATGAGAATTTAAAAAAACAAACAAAAAAAAACAATGATAACAATAAAAACTTAAGTGTTTCAATAAAAGTATCTAATGATTATTTTGATTATTTTAACTCTAGAATTATGATATATATGTGTGTGTGTGTGTGTGTGTGTGTGTGTGTGTGTGTGTATCACTTTAGTTTTGGGTCTAATTCACACTATTAATTAACTATTGACTTTTGCCTCAAACTTCTAATTACTGTTCAGGTATAGGGTAAGATGTAGAATATGGTCACGCATAATAAGGCATTATGTGCTTTATGAGTACTAATAACAGCTAGTATAGTAATATACAAGCAACTAGTTATTAACTAAACCGTTACATTAAATAAAAATGTTTGTGTGTGTTGCGCACATGCATAGTACTATTGGCAGCTGAGCACTCCTTATGTGTGTTCTTTTATGGGAATTATGCAATTTAGTTTATTGGGATCATATTCTGGTCCCATTTACTTGCTGGTATGTAATATGCATCATCATATCTTTTTTTTTTTTTTAAAAACAATCCAAAAAACAAAAAAACAGTGTAGTTTGCAGCCAGAAACGGCGACAAACGATCGTGACTGCTAGCACAAACTCTGGCAGCTGATACATAAAAATGTATAATAATAATACTAAAATTGTGGGAACTTTGCATCATAATTTTAAAATACCACCGCACGCCACTGAAGACTAGAAGTTACAATGCAAACGAGCGGGACGAGCGTTTAATGTTTAACTACTCACTCTGTCTCTAACAAAACGTGCGATTGCATAATACTGCTTGTGTAAAGAGAGCAAAAGAGTAGCCTATGATTTAACACTTAATCGACATCAGAGTGCAAAAACGATGAAAATACTTATCACTGAGATGAAATGCTGATTTGTACTGATACCGCGAGAATGGTGAAGATTGCAGCCGTGTCTTTGAAGATAACTCAATTAAATAGGAAAACAAATACAATCCGTGAAGCAAGGACCTGCATGCTTCTGAAATTTAACGGGATTTCTCTCTCATTGCTGCGACAGTTCGATGAATGTTTAATGTTGATGGGCTGTCATAAATGACACCATGTCATTTAACATATCCCATCTAAAATGAGCATTTTTTCATTAAAGTAGTACATCGAACTAACATTTTCTGTGATTATTTAGATAATCACGAAATAGTATGTGCATACATCATGAGAGGAACATTGCGGTTCACTGGAGCTTAAGTTTTAGATAAAACTACATCAGTAATTTAATACATAACGATAAAGTCAGACTGGATTTTTATTAAACAAGCTATAGCCCGCGCCGGAAGTGAAGGTTTGCATCAGTATCTGCAGACTCAAACATGTGTCAGCAATCTTTTATACTCCAAGTGCAAGATAATGATTGGTTAGCTCTAAACTATTTGGTGACGTAACATTGAGTCTTCCTGGCAGAACTTATGCTAGAGCTTTCATTTCTTGAAATTGTGCCACAACGGCCTTACAGGTGCTGGTCATATAATTAGAATATCGTATTAATTATGTTGGCAAAGGTGCACAAGCAACAGGGATGACCACAAGCTTGAGAATACTGTCAAGTAAAGCCGATTCAAACACTTGGGAGAGCTTCACAATGAGTAGAATGAAGCCGGAGTCAGCACATCAAGAGTCACCACACTCGGAAATCTTCAGGAAAAGGACTACCAAGCCACTTCTGAAACAGAAACAACGTCAGAAGCATCTTACCTGGGCTAAGGAGAAAAAGAACTGGACAGTGAACAGTGGTCGAAAGTCCTCTTTTCAGATAAAAGTAAATTTTGCATTTCATGTTGAAATCATGGTCCCAGAGTCTGAAGGAAGACTGGAGAGGCACAGAATCCAAGCTGCTTGAAGTCTAGTGGGAAGTTTCTGAAGTTAGTAATGATTTGGGGGGCCGTGACGTCTGCTGGTGTTGGTCCATTGTGTTTTATCAAGTGCAAAGTCAATGCAGCCATCTTCCAGGAGACTTTGAAGTACTTTATGCTTCCATCTGCTGACAAGCTTTATGGAGATGCTGATTTCCTTTTCCAGCAGGACTTTAGCACCTGCCCACAGTGCAAAAACCACTTCCAAGTGGTTTGCTGACCATTATATTACTGTGCTTTATTGGCAAGCCAACATGCCTGACCCCTGAATCTATGGGATATTTTCAAGAAAAAGATGAGAAACAGTCGATCCAACAATATACAGATGATCTGAAGGCTCAATAGTGCCTCAGCAGTGCCACAGGCTGATCACTTCCATGCCACACTTCACTGATGCTGTAATTTGTGCTAGAGCAAGTCATTTTGCTGTAATATGTGCTGCAACCAAGTATTGAGTGTACAAATGAACATACTTTAAAGAACTTGAACTTTTCTGTTTTGAAAATCCATTTTTTGATTGATCTTAGGAAATATTCTAATATTTTGAGATACTGGATTTTGGACTTTCATGAGCTGTACGCTCTAATCATCAAAATTTAAAAAAAAAAAAACTTTTGAAATGTTTTACTTTACATGTAGGGAATCTAGAATATATGAAAGTTTCATTTTTAAAAATAATTTACAATAAAAAAATGAACTTTTTCACGATATTCTAATTATATGACCAGCATCTGTATATATGACTATATTTAACAGTTATTGAAGGCTATGCTGACATTGAAGCTTTGGATAAAAGCGTCTGCAAAATGAATAAAAGTAAATGTACTTTATAAAAAATCTATCTAGGATCTGACCTTCATCTTGAAAAGCTCATCTCCAAGTCGTTCTTTGGTTATATCAAGATCAAGAATGTCACATGGCTTGGTTTTCTTGGTTTTTCAGTGTTGAACACAATTTCAGATTTTCTTGTGTTGACAGCAATCCATTGGCAACCATCTTGTGTCACTAGCTCCCAAGAAGGACACAATGTTGGTGTGTCCTTCAAAGACATCGGTGGAGTTTTAATTTCACTGACTGAAAACAAACAAATGCAATTCATATAAAAAAATAACTATAAAATTATAATTTCTAGGTACTATACAGTGAAGTAGCTTACAAGGCACACTAAATACTTGTGTATTTTCAGTGGCTTCAAGCAGGCTCAGGACTCTGCTAACTGCAGTGTGATTCTATAATAACAAATTAAACAATTTAAAAGCAAATTGGAATCTTAAGCCCAATTTACACTTATGCGTCAAACCCACGCTGTAGTTAAATCATAACAGTGTGTTACAAACAAACATATAACAAAAATGTAGCGTGTCAATTCTACATGGATAACAGGTACTGTGATTGCTCTAGAGTTGTGACGTTCGCGAACGAACCGATTCTTTTGAACGGCTCATAAACATGAACGATGGGAGCCGAGTCGCGGCTGGAGGGGAGCCGTTCTTTCTGTCGTTCTTTTTTCCTATGCGTGTTTTACACAGATGCACACAAATGCTCCTCCGCGAGACAGAACAGTTATAGGGGGAGGGGCGCACCCAGCGCAGGCCAACCCTTTATAGCGTGATGATATTAGTTATTAGTTGTGCACGCATCCTTCACGTGAGTACTCCAGTGGAAAAAAAATATTTATTCTAATTTTATCTACTTTAAATATTTTTTGTTTTCTATCAAAATGTTCTTGTGTGATAACAATGTTCTTGTGTGGAAGTGTTTGTAGTAAAAGCTGTTTTGCACAGAAATTCATTGCAGCCGGCTTTGTTTTTGATGTTTATTTGTGAGTAGGTATTGTATGAATAACATAAGTCAACGTAGCTTTACACACACACACACACACACACTTTGTACTAAAGGTAAATCCAAAATAGTGATGTCACTGTCTAAGCAGAGGGATTTGTGCAACCCTATAGAATATAGTCCACACATGACAAATGAGGTAATAATCAATATTTCAGAATAATTCAAACTCAGATATTGGTGTGTGATATCCGAGTTTTAATTATTTGACTACAAATCTCACCTCATCATTCCTCCCAGTGATTATTTCCAGGATAAACTGAGATGCCCCCAAGCTGGCTTCTTAAAACTGACTAAATATTTAAAAAGAGCCAAAAGAGCCGTTCTTTTGAACGGCTCTTTGAAAGGAACGGATCGCGAAGATCCGGATCCCCTCAAAGAGCCATAAATCCCATCACTAGATTGCTCTATTAGAATCAGACCAATCACCAAAGAAGCACTGCTGTGAGCTGTCTGCATGTATTATTGCACGTTGACATGGAAAGTGACACAAAAGTATGAATAAAAAAAGACGAGTAGCCTACAGCATAGAGCCTATGCTGTATGTCTGATGCAGAATTATAAAATACTGTTATTTATTTTCCTAATGTAAAAAGCAAGTATGAATTAGGTTATGAAATATTGAAGGTGTTTATGCAATTTATAAGAAATATGATGAACTTTGTATCTGAATGTCTATTGCTGCACCTTGTGTGTGCGTGTGTAAATTGTAACCGGAAACTCTCTAATATTTGTGCTGAAATTGTCCTTCTCAGACAACATAGTGATCAGGTGGGCTAGATAGCTTAATAAGATGGCGGGTGAACATGCATGTTCGACGCTGATTGTTTGTTTCACCCTATACCTTTTAATGTTGATTTTATACTTTGCATCATTTGAATTGAACTGGACGTACGTTTGATGTTGACGAAAGGATTATATTTGGTTTGCACTCTTTGGAGAGTGTAGTGAGGTATGTTTATTAACTAAATTAATGTATTAATGAATGTCCATTGTAACAATGTTTGTGATGCTTATTTATGCAATCTGTGTTTGAGTTTATTTGAATATGAAGGGTTTTTTTTAAATATAGTTTTCACGGTGCTGTGATTTGTTGCATGGTGTACGGAATAAAGATTCTGTTTGAATACATTGCGTTGTCATGCATGGTGAATTATAAAACTTCATGCATCAGTTGAGGCTCAGATCTTAGGGGTTGTAACACAGCCTTTAAGGTTAAAAGTTTAAATGCAATAACATTTAATCCTTCTAATTTCAACTGTTTATTTAAGCAGCAATATCTTTTACTTTAATGGGTAACATACCTGAATAGCATTGCGAAGTATCGTGCATAAATGTAGAGAAATCAGCTGGTGGTCATTAAAATTATGGATTCCATATGTGAACTCTTGATAACAGAAAATCATTCTGCAGTTGATGCAGACTTTGTAGTTGGTGGAAATCCCTTAAAAGAGAGTGTTTTGCTTTTCAAATTGCAGTAACTACCAACATTAGTGAACATTATTTTAAAAAGAGATGTTATTTACCTTTAACAACTCATGTGGAAGGTCAAAATCTTTGCTCTGGATGTTATGAGAATCGGACCGCTTAGCATCTGATTTTCCTATAATTGTGAACATAAAGTCTCCTGTGGAATTAAGCTTCGTGGGAATTCACACTTAGGCTGAAGGCCATTGATCAGGTCATTTGGCAGGTCTGCAGGAAGTCTTTTATTCTTTTAATAAATAGAGCACCATTTTCTTTATGCCTGCCTCATTTGGTGGGTATTGTTGATCTTGTAGATCTTCTGTTTGGTTCTGAGTATTCAGGATGGGATCAGTTCTTTCTGTGGTCCTTACTTTTCTAAAAAGGGACTTCTGAGTTTGAAATAAGTGCCACTGGTTTTATATAGGGGGTGAAAATAAGACAGTAAAACATGTTGGTGCTTGGAAACACTGCCGACCTAAATAAGTGGGCATAGATGAACGGGGACACTTACGTATGTGTGTTTGTTTCACTTAGTAAATTACTGTACTGACACAGGAGAATAAACATGATGCTGAACTGTCTCGCCTAGACGACCTAGTTGAAACCATGGGCTGAAGCATGCGCCAAGGGCTGTGTCCTCAAGCCACTCAGTCGTCCAATGGCTGCTTAGCCTTCTCCTCCTGCACTGACAACGTGAGGTGCAAACAAGGGAATATCCAAGTTATAAAATTTCGCAAAAGTGCTGTGAGATGGCCAGCTTGCCGTCCTGAATGCAAAGCAAATGTCCTGAAAAGAAATACCTTTAGCCGTGGGAGTTGATGTCAGGCCCTTTGTAGAGTCTCCTGAAGGAGTAATCTGCAGTCTGCTGGCCCGCAACTCGAAGTCGACGGGCCCACCACACATGCGGCAAAGAGACATCTTCATAGTAGATATTCCTTGTACTCTGCCAAAACGCAAGAGGGATTGCTATCCGCATTGTCCACTCTAGTTGCGCAGGTCAACGGCGAAATCAGGCTTCAGGTGAAGGAGAAAGATTCTAAGATATTCTGGTGCCCGACATCGCTTGTATAGTGGCTGAGGCAGCCAATCAGGTGAATGCTCAGACGCCATTGGCTATTACAAAGCAATAGAGTGATTCAATCAGGATTCTGCATTTCAAGGAAAAGGGTTTCCCCATACATAATGTTGAGAAGTCGGTTCTTAGAATAGTAAGGAATGGTTCCAGTTGTGCTTCCACTGGAGCCTGGTATGGAACAGAACGATTACAAACCGTTCTCGGCCCGGAATTCTTGGCACAGTTGTCTAACCGTCTAATCGTGCTGGTAGAATCAGTAAAGTGATGTCAACACACAGGATTGGTCACTTGTCTGTTGCCTGGCTACTAATTTCTCTGTAGCTGGCTAAGCGCTCTATTTGAGTGACATTGTAACGTACGCTGTGCTATGTAATTTAGTTTTTTTTTTTTTTATGTTGCTGCCTATGTGTGCATGTCTGTGGTGTGTGTGAATTTTGATTTGACGATCCATCTGTCAGACCCTGGCCTAAGGGTCTATCGTCAGGGATCGCGCCACCAATCACTGGTTACGGAGTGGAGAGAAGGCACGCTCCATGAGTACGGTTTTATCATTTAGAGACCAGTCTGAGAGACTGATCAGTGTCTGGGGGTTCACTGCTTTTATTATCTTGCAGTTGGATCAGTTTCTCTTACTTTGTTGGTCGTGCACATGTTTCTTTTTGCTTGTGTGCTTGATACATGCTTGATTTGAAATGCTGAATGTTTACGTCCGCTGTACTCGTGAAACCTTCATTTCATGTCCTGGTTTAAAGCTATGAAGCCTGGCTGGAGAAGTTGTGAGTCAGGTAAGCAGGTTGTGACCTACATTTACACACACAGATAATGAGATGTATTAGACACACTAGCGTTAAAGGTGCCCTAGAATTAAAAATTGAATTTACCTTGGCATAGTTAAATAACAAGAGTTCAGTACATGGAAATGACATACAGTGAGTCTCAAACACCATTGTTTCCTCCTTCTTATGTAAATCTCATTTGTTTAAAAGACCTCAGAGAACAGGCAAATCTCAACATAACACTGACTGTTATGTAACAGTCGGGATCATTAATATGTACGCCCCCAATATTTGCATATGCCAGCTCATGTTCAAGGCATTACACCAGTGGTCTCAAACTGCCGGCCCGCGGGCCATTTACGGCCCGCCCTCCCCCTCTACCCGGCCTGCAACTGATCTCAAAAATAGAACATAATCCGGCCCGCTAAATTATTATTATTCTCTAGTTGCTACCTGTCTGATATGCAAAGAAAAAGTCGCCGTTCTAAGGGGCATTCACATATCGCGTCACATAAGCGGCCGCGCCGCATTCTCCTTCTTTCCAATGCGCTTTCGCTCCAGTGGCGTCTGTCGTTGCTATGCAACCATGAGCAGCGCTCTCAACCGCGTCGCTTCTATTATGAGCGCTCTTGCCCAAATTACAGTAAAAGCACTCGACTTTAAGTCACGAGCGTCGATTTAAACCACCGAAATGCGTCCGATGCAGCCATTAAACGTTACCGATGCTCAAACGGCATCTTGGACAAATGCGCTGCCAGGTGTCTGTCAAGAAACAGAAGAGTGTACAAATGTATTCAAGGATTGTATTTGTTCCGTACAGTGTTGGTCAGTGCAAAATTTTAATGTTATTTAAGCTAACATAAAGTAAGGGAAAATACTTCCACTAAATATTAAAAACTAATAATGTATGTAACAATGAGAGATTTTTATTTTTTGGCAAAATAAAGTTGATATATAGCTCCAGTTTTTTGTTTATTTCTGACCCCTCCACGTCACAAGTGTTGATGGTTTTGTTCCTAAATTACTATATTTTTTTATTCCATGCACCTTGTTGGATGTGAGAAGTTGCACCAGACTATTGCAATTAATAGTATATTAGGCCTAGTAGTATTATATTAGTAATAGTATTATATAATTATATTACACTCTGTAACAATGAGAGAGACACTGCTGTTTACATTTAGTATGGTAAATAGAATATTTATAGTATAGGTATAAAGATATTTTAGTACGCAAATTTGATGTAAATGAGAAATAATGCAAAGGAAAGTAAATTTTCTGAAATGTTGCGTTGTCTTGCACTTGAATGTTAATATGGCCCTCCTATGAGGTGTCAATCACAGAAACGGCCCCCCGCCAATTTGAGTTTGAGACCCCTGCATTACACAAAGGCAGCCAGTATTAACGTCTGGATCTGTGCACAGCTGAATCATCAGACTAGGTAAGCAAGCAAGGACAATAGCGAAAAATGGCAGATGGAGCTATAATAACTGACATGATCCATGATAACATGATATTTTTACTGATATTTGTAAATTGTCTTTCTAAATGTTTCGTTAGCATGTTGCTAATGTACTGTTAAATGTGGTTAAAGTTACCATCGTTTCTTACTGTATTCACGGACTGTCATTATTTTCATTTTTTAAACACTTGCAGTCTGTATAATTCATAAACACAACTTCATTCTTTATAAATCTCTCCAACAGCATGTAACGTTAACTTTAGCCACGGAGCACCATCAGACTCATTCAGAATCAAATGTAAACATCCAAATAAATACCATACTTACGCGATTAGACATGCTGCATGACGAACACTTTGTAAAGATCCATTTTGAGGGTTATATTAGCTGTGTGAACTTTGTTTATGCTGTTTAAGGCAAGCGCGAGCTCCGGGGGCAGGGAGCACTAGAATTTAAAGGGGCCGCGCAGCCTGAATTGGCGCATATTTAATGATGCCCCATTTATTGATGCCCCAAAAATTAAAAAAAAAAAAAAAAAAAAAATCTATGGGGTATTTTGAGCTGAAACTTCAGACACATTCAGGGGACACCTTAGACTTATATTACATCTTTTGAAAAGACGTTCTATGGCACCTTTAAAGAGTGGTGCTAATTTTGTATGTTTTGTTTTGTTAGACAATATGGTTTAGTTATAGTGTCCTGCACGCTGAAGATGTTTTCTACAGTTAGTTAGTTTAGTTCCTTAACTTTAGTTAGTTTTTTTTGTTATATTTAGTTCTTTGATTTAAGCTCCACTCTCTCGCTCCATCCTCTCCTCCAGATCGTTTGTTGTTTGTTTATTCTTGTTACGTTGTATATATTGTAAATATCCAATTTATTACTTTAATACTTTATAGCTTCACTTAAATTTAATACAATTAAAACTTTGCAACGAGATTGTTTTTGCCTTCCAATTTCTGCCATTACACAAACATGCGACTATTTTGTTATGTCTAATAATATTCCTAGACAAATAACATCTAACTAACGAGGGACATAACAGACATAAACACAAATTAGTAATAAAATTAAAAGAAATATCACATCATTCGTCATAACGAGGTCATTATTAGATCATTCTCATATCATAAGTAAACCGTTGCGTTACCAAGGCAACAATTGACTCTTATATTACATTCCAAAAATTATCAGCCCCACAGTGGAAAAAGAAACTGTAACCGTACCAGCTGGTCTGGGTCGGCACGGAACCGTTATGCAATGAGAACAGTTCAGCCCGATAGTGGAAAAGTGGCTTTTAAGCCATAAGAAGCTTATCAACAATTTTGCTGTGGCTGGGTGCAAGATTTACAAACCCATAATTCTGTAAACTGCAAGAGCTCAGTCATACTTGCCAAGGTTACACTCCACTCTTATTAATGTTTTTGACAGTTCTAATGCTTATAATTAAAAAAAATAAATAAATAAATTGTACAAATAAAAATTATGTTTGCCTACTGAGCTGACTGGTTATTGTGTTGGGTGATGGGAGCTTGTAGATATGGGTGATTTTATAATTGCAGGTAGATTAGGAGTCAAAAGTCATCATTTTTCTGCTTTTTTCATAGTTATTTATTTTTTTTTTTATAGTTTATTCATTGTCATGGATCACTAGAAATTACAGGCCATAACAATATAATAATATATATATTATAGAATCACCCATCACAATAACCAGTCTATGACTCAGTAGGTGAAAATAATTTAACATAATTTAACTGCAATTATAGAATCACCCATATGTACATTAGATCTGGTTAGTGTGTTCGGTGATGGGAGCTGCTAGCTGTTGTGTGACAGGTCACAGCATTCACAGCACCTCAGTGAGCCTCCTCTGACAGCATGGGTCATCCTTAAGTCATCAGGTGAAGTGGCCTCAGGCCACTGTACTTGCATGGCTGGTGTTGCAGGGTCCTGCACCCATGTTGGAGCCCTACTCTTCAAGGTGGAGGCAACTGTCTGGTGCAGGGGAAACGCCACAGTCACAGAACGACTAGCCTAGTGGATGCTGCCAAGCAACATTAAAAAGGTCTATCAAGAGGTTGGTCACAAAATCAACTATACATCTGTTGCTGCCACACGTAAGTCTCTGAACAATCTTCTGGATGATGAGACTTACACCAGGCCTACTTTGAGGACATTTTCTACCAAAACAACACCATGGCCACTGACACCCGAAGTAATGGCTAAATTCTACAGTGATCTCTACAACACCGGTACAAGATCAGCCATTCTGAGCATGCTACCACTAATAGTGAGGACTTCAAAGACCCTATTTAGCCCATCAGAGACTTAAAATGTCTGACAAGTGTTTGCAACACCAGCCTTGATTGGAGTGACTTTTCAACACTGTGGCAGCACTGCTGAAGATAAGCACAGCACATGTTTCAGAAGGTCAGGCAGCGCAGATTGAGCAAGGGCTGGCAGGATCACAGCCTCTTGCATGCATCATGTCTATGCAACAGACCCAGCTCTCTCCACTAAAAAAAAAAGAAAGTATGTTACCCTAAGCACAGCCCAGAAACGGCAGACACCACCTGGGGTATCAGACAGGAGGGGAATGCAAGGAAGGCATACATCTCTAAAACAAGAGGACAACACAGCAATCAGGAGGTGAAAACTTGTAGGTTTTTCATGAACCCAGCCTTCCCACAAGCAGGAGTGTCACCAGATGCCATTGTGAGGTGAACATGCTGTGGGAAAAGCTGCATTGAAATTAAATGTCCTTCAAAATACAAAGACTGCACAATCCTCAATGCATGTTCTTCTAATGACAGCAACTTCCGTCTTCAACTTGTTGATGGACAGGTGCATCTGAGAAAAGGTCACCAGTACTACAGCCAAGTCCAGACACAATTTTTTGTCACAGACAGCGCTTACTGTGACTTTGTTGTCTGCACACTGAAAGATTGTGTTGTTGTGTGCATAACCCTGGACACTGAATTTTGGAAGACACAACTAAAAGACTTATTTTATCACCAATCAGTACTGGCAACATTCGCAGGAAACACCAATTCTGAACTGCATGTCCAGAGAGTTTTCCAGCCCCTGGGTTCACCTCACAAGGTTTGTTTTTAGCATCATTACCCAGATATTTAAAATTGGTCTATACGATGATTCAATTCAACATAAGTGAATTTCTTTCTCTTTTGAAACAAGGTGTTTGAGATATAATGCCAAATCGGTTGAGATAACACCTCAAAAAGATCATGCCCAAACAAGTAGGTAATCCAGGCTGGCATACATGAAAATATGTGAGCTCGCTCATTGGAAATGGAGTTAAATTTTATGCCTCCACAGTCCCACAGATTCCACATTATGACTCACAGCCTTAAACGTGTTTCTGATATGACTGTGGTGTGCGGTCAGGTCCCTTAGCCAAAGGATTGGCCAGAAATGTTTTCCGATCAATTTCACAGTATCTGCAAAAATGTGAGCTCTTGCTAAAAATTTTCTGTGAAGCTCCCAATGTTGTGTGTACCCAAATTGTCACCTGCTATGGCATACAAGGTTCCCTTGCAGAGCTGGCCATCTGGTAAAGTTACTCCATTCAGCTCAAGACCTTTTAAGTCTTTAACAAGAGAACCAAACACTAGAGCCTGTCCAAAATGCTTATAGTCCTGTTCTTGACAAAGCATCACAAGCTGCATCTGGGGTGTGTTTCCCGAAAGCATCGTTAGCCAACTGTGGTCATAAGTCCCATTGAACTCTATTGGTAACGACGGAACTTGTGACCATAGTTCGCTTTGGGAAACACACCCCTGATAAATACTTGATCTATTGTGTGGCAAAATATTTGCAAGGGTCAGATACATGGCCAAAATCTTGTGCTTTTTCCTCCCTGGCCCTAGGGTGTGTATGACTTAAAACAAATGCTGATAGACTTGATGTAGATTTCACTATAATTAATTTTTTTTGTCAGTGTTTGAAAGGGCATGTAACTGTCTTGGCTTCAGTAATATGATTTTTCAGATATAAGAGAAGACCACAGATATCTTCACACTTACAGCTACATAAGTCAATATGACATGTTAAATCACACCCCATATGGAAAAGTTTTGTTAAAAACATATGTGATTCTTATATGTTCCAACAGAATATTATAAGGGACATATATGCTGCAAAAACCGCATATACAAATTGCATAATATTTATGTATTTTCAATCCTATATGTCATATATGTCCCACATATAACTAAAGTCTTACAGATTTTCATGATGTAAAAACATAGGAAAATAATGCAAATTTAATAGGCCTATGAATGTCCACCATATCTCTTAAGATGTGTATAAAACATAGTGCATCAGTATAAGGCTGTACTTCACTCATCACTCGCTCTTATCTTGTCCTAAGTGGAGCCCTACGCCTGTCAATCACAGTCATATAATGTATAATCATAGACTTTCAATCTTAGATGAAACACATAAAAACTACACGCAAGCACATGTATTAATTACTTAAAATTAACATTTTAATTACAAACTAATTAATTAGATTAACATTTTAACGTTGGATGACACTTGGTGACTTTAGTCGCATTAGCTATGTGAACAAAAATCATGGACATGATTCAAATATGTTAAAGGGTCAGGAGAAAAAGTCACACTTTGCTCCTTCACGGTTAAAAATGACCACCATAGGAAATTAATGGGAAAAACGAAATCATACAAAAACTCTGAGAATGTTTTGGTGGTACAAACTACAAATCAACCACTGTGCAGAAAAAAAGTGCACAGTAATGAAGGGGTCACGCTCTAAAATATCAAGAGTGCAAAACAGACACTTCACCCCACACTAGTGTGACTATAAAACAGAGCAAGTTTTTACAAATGGGAAATAATCAAGAAAATCAAGAATTCAGCCGCTCTGCAGGATTACGCACTATGCAAAAAACAGCAAGAAGTTTACACACGCACACAAATGAACTGGTGTGGCTGTAACAATTATGGTAACATTGAGCCAAAAGACTTAAAAAAATGGTTGAAATCAGATCTGATTCTGGCCCAGATTAATTTATGTGTAACCCGGCCGGGTAACCTAAGAAAAAAGGAAAACAAATTCTAGAAGAAAAAGAGATTCATCCAATCACTGATCGTGCTGCAGTGAGAGACACCCCTAAGAGCCAATAGTAGCGGCGCATTCATAAGTCCCGCCCACTGGTCGCGCCGGCGCTGCTTTCAGCGTGACCGTGACGTGAGCAGATGAGAGCGAGTCAGAGCAGATCAGCACAGACGAACCAGACAGTTTCTCCAGAAAATCCATTGATCTAGCTGGAAATGTGAATGAGTGCACTGAAAGTGGAGCTTTTGAAGTCGACGCGTCAGCCTGAAGTGATGTCGTCGGAGACAGAGAAGAGAGAGAGACGGAGCGGATCCCAGAGTGTTGAAGCACTGTGAGTAATCTTCCTTGTGTGAATAAAGATATGATTCTATTCTGCTTTAGGGAGTGAAATTCCAGCTATTAATAAGAATATAATATAAATGACATGTTGAAGTTTCTAAAATGATTAATTTCTGAGCCGTTTTGAGTAGGCCGCGTGCACACAGCGCAAGCTGAACTGATTAGCACATGGCTAAAGCTAACACGCGTAAACGTGATAATTGTGTCATGAAATTAGATAAAGAGTTATATATTAGTGTGTTTAATAACTGCCTATTAATGTTTAATTTGATTGTGTCAATTTGAGATATTCATATGATTTATGGAAATGTCTGAATCAAAAGTTTGTTGTGTTTTGCAAGGCCTTACTTTCTTTCTATGTGTGTGAACATGATAATTAAAGTTTATTCTGGTCAATAAACCGAAATTTAACTTTCACTATATAACTTTACACTTTTCTTGACAGACCGAAAGGAAAAGGACAGTGATTCCCAAACCACAGAGAAATTAATGACTGTTGATGAGTATCAAGCACAACCTTGAACGAGACTCAGTAGAGGCTGAAAAAGTGGAAGAAAATTAAAAATTGAGAAATTACCACAAAAAAAGTAAGAAAAATGCTCAGAGGCATGTATTAGTTCTTTTACTGTTGTGGTGAATCAGCAGCTATCAAACTGTTTGGTGGATTACTTTAGTAGTTTTTACTGTCTTTGCACTTCAAACTTTCAAATTTTTTGTAGAACTGCTATTGTTTCAATATTATTATTCAACTTGCTATGTAAAGTTAAGACAAAGAATTTAAAAATGATTGGTAATTAATTGCATAATCAAGTATATGACAAGAAACCTGAAAGTTATCCAACCTCTAACATCTGGCATGATGGCTTTGTAAAATGCATCATTAACATTAAATTCATCAGCTTAGATGACCATATGCACACATAGTAAATAGGTGTAAGAGATTGCTTTATCATATTTTATTTTGCTATATTTTTGTTGCTAGAGTTACCAAATCTGATAAATGAAGTGAACTAATCCAACGCCGTGGTATGATGAGCACACTCGGGCTCTAAAACGAGCTGTGAGAAAAGCTGAACGTAGTTGGAAGAAAACAAAACTAGAAGTTTTTCGCCTTTCGTGGAAAGAAAAAATTATTAAGTACAGAACGGCTATAAGAAATGCTAGATCTACTTATTTTTCAAATCTCTTAATAGAAAACAAACATAATCCTAGGTACTTATTTGACACAGTGGCTAAATTAACTAGAAACAGAGATTCAACTGCTGACATTTCCAAAGAGCACAGCAGTAATGACTTTATGAACTTCTTTACTTGCAAGATTGACAATATTAGAGAGAAAATTATAAACATGCAACCGTCTACAGTTTCGCTTCAGACAGTGCACTGTAGTGTCCCTGAGGTAAAACTAGAATCATTCGCCGCTATAGGAGAGGAAGAATTATCTAAACTTATCAAATCATCAAAATCAACAACATGTATGTTAGACCCAATGCCGACTAAACTACTGAAAGAAATGCTTCCAGAGGTCGTAGGTCCACTTCTTGATATAATTAATTCATCGTTAACACTAGGATACGTGCCAAAAACTTTTAAGCAGGCTATTATTAAACCTCTTATTAAAAAACCTCAACTAGATCCGAGAGATTTAGTAAATTACAGGCCAATCTCGAATCTACCTTTTCTGTCAAAGATACTAGAAAAGGCAGTTTCAACACAACTGTGCTCCTTTTTAGAAAGAAATGGAATCTGTGAGGATTTCCAGTCAGGATTTAGACCATACCATAGTACTGAGACTGCTCTCGTTAGAGTTACAAACGATCTACTCTTATCATCCGATCGTGGCTGTATTTCTCTATTAGTGTTATTAGATCTCAGTGCTGCTTTTGACACTATCGATCACAACATTCTTTTAAAAAGACTTGAAAACTATATTGGCATTAGTGGAATTGCTTTGGCATGGTTCAAATCTTACTTATCTGACCGTTATCAGTCTGTAGTAGTTAATGAAGAGATGTCGTATCGATCACAAGTTCAATATGGAGTACCACAAGGCTCAGTACTAGGACCGTTGCTTTTCACTCTGTACATGCTGCCCTTAGGAGAGATAATTAGGAAGCATGGTGTTAGTTTTCACTGCTACGCTGACGATACTCAGCTCTATATTTCCTCGCGCCCTGACGAAACCTACAAATTCACAAAACTAACAGAATGCATAGCTGACATTAAAAACTGGATGACAAGAAATTTCTTATTATTAAATTCAGAAAAAACTGATATCCTAATCTTTGGACCAAAAACTTCCTCACGAAAAAACCTTGAATACTCTCTAACACTTGACGGGTGCTCCATTAAATCTTCGTCCTCAGTTAGGAACCTGGGTGTGCTCTTTGATACCAATCTTTCATTTGAAAGTCATGTTTCTAGTATCTGTAAAACCGCCTTCTTCCATCTAAAAAATATATCTAAATTACGACATATGCTCTCAATAACAAATGCGGAACAGTTGGTTCATGCATTCATGACCTCAAGACTAGATTACTGTAACGCTCTACTGGGTGGTTGTTCTGCTCGGCTTTTAAAGCTGCTGTAGGTAACTTTTGTAAAAAAAATTTTTTACATATTTGTTAAACCTGACATTATGTCCTGACAGTAGAATATGAGACAGATAATCTGTGAAAAAATCAAGCTCCTCTGGCTCCTCCCAGTGGTCCTATTGCCATTTGCAGAAATGCACCGCTCCCGGTAAGAAACAACCAATCAGAGCCAGGAGGAGTGTCTTAGCAGTGTCAATCAATCAAGCGCGCGTGCGCGCTGATCTCACCCCTCCCATACACAGCGCCAGCGCATACAGGCTTCAAGATTACCGGTGTGCCGCAGCTTTGCTTATGGCGGAAAAACAATCCAAACTGCCAATTCCTCGAGTGGCACCTGCTCATAAAATAAAGACGGGTAAACGGAAAAAGACAGATGACGATGATAAAAAAGCCAAAAAGAAAGAATTAGATAGAGCCCGAAATAAAACGAGGGTAAATATCGGAGCGGCTTTTCCGAGGTGGAGGGAGCTATGTATCCTGAACGGATTAAAAACCGATGCAGAGTCAGCCACATTTCTGCTTGACAAGTAAGTATCCCCGCTTGATTTGTTTAATTTTTTAAGAACTACACAACTAAGATAATTTCAAAACAGGACTGACAAATTATGTATGGCATGGTTTCTTGTAGATTTCAGGGTGGTCCTTTGCATATAACATCGTTTTATTTCGCCATAAGCAAAGCTGCGGCACACCGGTAATCTTGAATTTGACGCCTGTACACTGTGCATGACAGGAGTGTGATCAGCGCGCACGCGAGCTTGATTGATTGACACTGCTAAGACACTCCTCCTGGCTCTGATTGGTTGTTTCTTACCGGGAGCGGTGCATTTCTGCAAATGGCAATAGGACCACTGGGAGGAGCCAGAGGAGCTTGATTTTTTTCACAGATTATCTGTCTCATATTCTACTGTCAGGACATAATGTCAGGTTTAACAAATATGTAAAAAATATTTTTTTACAAAAGTTACCTACAGCAGCTTTAAACAGACTACAGTTGGTCCAAAATGCGGCAGCTAGAGTTCTTACTAGAACCAGAAAGTATGACCATATTAGCCCAGTTCTGTCAACATTACATTGGCTCCCTATTAAACATCGTATAGACTTTAAAATCTTGCTACTTACTTATAAAGCTCTAAATGGTTTAGCTCCCCAATATCTAAGCGAGCTCTTGGTGCATTATAGTCCTTCACGTCTATTGCGATCTCAGAATTCAGGCCAGTTGATAATACCCAGAATATCAAAATCAACTGAAGGTGGCAGATCCTTTTCCTATTTAGCACCTAAACTCTGAAACAATCTTCCTAGCATTGTTCGGGAAGCAGACACACTCTGTCAGTTTAAATCTAGACTAAAAACACATCTCTTTGCTCTTGCATACACATAACACATTATCAATACATTAACATTTTTCAAATCCGTTAAAGGATTGTTACGCTGCAATAATTAGGTCGGCCGGAACCGAGAACATTTCCTATAACACTAGATATACCTGTACATCAGAATAAGAATGGCATCTACGCTAATATCAGTCTCTCTGCTTATCCTGAGGTTTGCCGGGTGCTGGATCCAGGCCGTATCCAGATCAGATGGAGAACCTGTGTCTGGACCTGACTACAACGTAGCCCAGGAGACAATGGGCCTACAGATCCAGTTCTGGCTGCATCTATAATTCAGATTTTTAAATCTCCGTATCCGCTTACATATATTTATATATAATCTATTTTTAATCTCTATAATAAAAATGTATAATTCAGATTTTGATCTCCATATCCATTTACATATATTATATATATCTTCCAAGGGTTTTTTTTCCCTCCTAGGACTTTTTTCCCAGTGCTAGCACGCTGGGTTTTTCTCCTAGGGGGTTTTTTCCACCCCTGGGAGTCAGCCGACATTGGCTTAATGTAGCACCATCTTGTATATGTTACATATTACCACGCTTGCTTGTACAGCTTATTTTTAACCATTTCTCTTTTTTCTGTGCTCCTAATATGTAAAGCTGCTTTGAAACAATTACAAATTGTAAAAAGCGCTATATAAATAAATTTGACTTGACTTGACTTGACTTGACTTGAAGATGGCCCTGAAGTCTCTGTTTGTCAGCATCAGTCACATAACTTGGAAGATGGGACAGGATTTGCCACAGAGTAATTACAGAGCCCTTCCAACAGAACAGGTAGTGTACTAGTTTATCTAGTCAATGAAGTGCTGAAACCATGTTGTTGTTGTTGTTATTGTTATTATTATATTCAAAGTGATCCAGTGGGAGTAAGTTTAGGTTAAAGGATTAGTTCAGTTTGAAATGAAAATTAGCCCAAGTTTTACTCGCCCTCAAGCTGTCCTATATGTATATGACTTTCTTTTTTCTGATGAACACAATCTGAGAAATATTAATAAATATTCTGACTGATGCATCCAAGCTTTATAATGGCAGTGAATGGGATCAATGAGTCTAAGGCTGAAGAAAGGTACTCCATAAACGTACTCCACACGGCTCCAGGGAGCTTAATAAAGGCCTTCTGAATCGAAGCGAAGCATTTGTTAAAAAAAAATCCATATTTAACAAGTTATGCAGTAAAATATTTAGCTTCCGCCAGACCGCAATCCATATTCAAGTTACGAAAAAAGTGTAAATTGGCATCACGTCAGTTACAGTTTTTTTCCGTAAGTTTAATAGGGAAGGTGTAGGACATAGCGTAAGCTTTGTGTACTGCAAGAGTTTTACACTTTCTTCGTACATTGAATACGGAAGGCAGAAGCTAGATATTTTACATCTTAATTTGTTTAAATATGGATATTTTTTTACACAAATGCATCGCTTCGCTTCAGAAGGCCTTTATTAGGCCCCCAGAGCTGTGTGGAGTACGTTTATAATGGATGGATGTGGATGGAGGCACTTTCTTCAGCCTTATACTCATTGATCACTATCACTGCCATTATAAAGCTTGGATGCGTCAGGATATTTATTAATATTTCCCAGATTATGTTCATCAGAAAGAAGAAAGTCATATACACCTAGGATGGCTTGAGGGAGAGTAAAGCTTGGGATAATTTTCATTTCAAAGTGAAATAATCCTAAGTTTCTTGCTCCGTGCCACAATAGTAGCAATTCCTGTCAAACTCACAACTTTCTGGTTCCATTTGGAAGTCCAGATCCCCAAACATGCTGCTGTTGATTTGTCTAACTTGATATGTAGTCATGGACTGTGGGCCATTTTGCTTCCTAACAATAGCAATGTTTTGCCTTTTTATTTGTTTGTCTCACAGGAGCAACGTTGCAGAAAGTGTCCTCATGTGGTGACCGCCAGCATTGGTACAGCAATTAATGCCAAACTTACTGAAATTAGAGCGAAGAAAACACAAAAACATCTGAAAACCTTAATGGTCTTTGATGATTGATAGCCGTGATAGTGTGTTCAAGGTATTTTGTTGTTGTTGTTGGGGTGTGTGTGTGTGTGTGTGTGTTTTGCCTTCGCAAAGTTCAGTTTGATATCAAGTTGTAATTTTAAATTATTCTTGTGGAGTATAATTTGATTCTCTTTGATTGTGTTGAAATAAAAGTATTTCTAATGTAAATTTGTGCAAGTAATTGTCTGAAATCATATATGATTTGTATATGCAGAGATATTGTAATATTTACAGAAATCATGTAAGATAATTATAAGTAGAGATATGAGGAATTAGGTGGAAACATATAAAGTTTGAAGAACAGACACACAATTTACCTATTAAAAACATATAATCTGTATAAAATTCATATGAGCAAATAATGCAAAATTTAAATGAATCCTATATGACTTGCATATGATTCAATCAAGAATTTTAAATGATTTGTATAGGAAATTTACTGATATTCATACACATTTTATACTAAAATCATATACTATTACATACTGTTGTCATGTAAAACTCATATAAGAATTTAGCAGTATTCATATATGACCTAAAAATCCCATACAAGTTTTATGTGTGCTTTTTAGTATGAAAGTGGCCATAATCGGTCTGATTTTGTATATGACATGTATTGGACTTATATGAAACACATAAGGAAATTCTGGCTGATTTGAGTAAGGAAGATATATGGTTGCTGTGTATGAAACATACAGGGGGTTTTTTCATATGGGACTGCATCTAGTTTAGTCCTATTCTTTCATTATTTATGGCCATAAGTGTAACTCTTGAAGGCTGAAAACTTAGAAAAAGTTACTGTACATTCAGGGAAACCCCACTTAAATGATGCATTCAGCAAAAAAACTATGAGTTTGCATGTCACATGTGCCTGACATACACAAATGCGTTACTGCAGGTCTTATCACACATGTTGCAAGTTATCATTTTTATACTACAATTCACAGACCTTCACAGCAAAATAATCTTACCATTTTAACACTGACAATCTTTAAGCTATACTCTCTAAAGGATTAGTAAAAGTATTGCGTAAAACAGAGGCAGCCAGTTAAGTAACTAACTGTTAGCCTCATTGCATTAGTGCATATTTCAATATACCCTGAGACAAATGGTAAAATAAAGCCCAATACCTGATGTACATTTGATAACAAATGTCAATATCAGAGTAACACTTTTATCATTTTTTACTTGCCTTGATAAACTGGCGTAGAGAAAAGCTGCATGAAGGTGAAAGAGCCGTCCAATGATCTGTGCTGGCAGGAGCAAAAATCCTCACAGTCGGAGGGAAAATTATCTTTCTTAATTTAATCGTTGTCTTATTCTTCCTTCTCACATAATAAAATATTGAAGTAATTTAATGTTAAACTTTTAATGTAATGTTAATCCTTTTTTTCTGCATGTCTGTTGATGTGCCATGATTTTCCTATGAGTTGTGAGCAGGCTCAAGCAAGTGACTACACTAAAAAAAATACTGTATACTGTAAGACTGAACAGTAGCTTGCCATTATTATTTTGCTTGTCAAATTCAGCGTCATTTACAGTATTCAGCTGTATTTATGAAGAGCAGTAAATTACTGTACAAAAATTACCTTATTTTTACAGCATTTTTTTTAGATGCATCGAAAAAATTTTGCACATTTTGGAGGGAGGTTTTTTTTATGTTTTAGGTAAACATAAAGGCCCAGTTTCACAGACAGGGTTTAGCTTAATCCAGGATTAGGCCTTAGTTCAATTAGGATATTTAAGTAGCTTTTATAAACATACACTAGAAAAAACATTACTGGTGTGCATCTTGAGACAAAACAATGGCACTGACATATTTTATGATATGTCAGTACAAGTTGCTTTCAGTTAAAACAACTCAAACATGCATTTTAGTTTAGGACTAGCTTAAGCCTTGTCTGTGAAACCGGGGGATAAACTAGATGCCATGCCACCAAATAAGCATCCCGCACAGGCCGAGGAGGTTGACGATATTAAGCGACATGTTGATGGAGGAGGTAAAATCAGAGAGCGGTGTCAGCGCATGCTGAGGCACACAGTGCTCAGAAGTTGCCAACTTTCTGCAGAGTCAATAGCTACAGACCTCCAAACTTCGTGTGGCCTTCAGATTAGCTCAAGAACGTGAGAGCTTCATGGAATGGGTTTCCATGGCCGAGCAGCTGCATCCAAGCCTTACATCACCAAGTGCAATACAAAGCGTTGGATGCAGTGGTGTAAAGCACACCGCCACTGGACTCTAGAGCAGTGGAGACTTGTTCTCTGGAGTGACAAATCATGGTTCTCTGTCTGGCAATCCGATGGAGTCTGGGTTTGGCGGTTGCCAGGAGAATGTTACTTTGCCTGACTGCATTCTTCCAAGTGTAAAGTTTGGTGGAGGGGGATTATGGTGTGGGGTTGTGCTTCAGGGGTTGGGCTTGGCCCCTTAGTTCCAGTGAAAGGAACTCTTAATGCTTCAGTACACCAAGACATTTTGGACAATTTGTTTGGGAACAGTTTGAGGATGGATCCTTCCTGATCCAACATAACAGCGCACCAGTGCACAAAACAAGGTCCATAAAGACAAGGATGAGTGAGTTTGGTGTGGAGGAACTTGACTGGCCTGCACAGAGTCCTGACCTCAACCTGATAGAACACCTTTGGGATGAATTAGAGCAGAGACTGTGAGCCAGGCCTTCTTGCAAACATCACTGCCTGACCTCACAAATGCGCTTCTTGAAGAATGTTAAAAAATTCCCATAAACACATTCCTAAACCTTGTGGAAAGCCTTCCCAGAAGAGTTGAGGCTGTTATAGCTGCAAAAGGTGAGCCAACTCCATATAAAACCCTATGGATTAAGAATGGGACTAAAGTTCATGTGCATGTAAAGGCAAGCGTCCCAAAAAAGAAATCTAGAAATCTTTGCATATATAGAGTATAAAATGCAGGACATAGAAAATATTGATCCAGAAAATAACTTGCTTATTTATTAATATTAATGACAGTTGCAGTTACTATACAGATGAGAAATTTAATATAACCTTCAAACTAGAGCACAGCATATCAATGATCCACATTAACAGTAGAAGCCTATATGCCAATTTCCACAGCATTAAAGAATATTTAAAACAATTCAAGAACCAATTCAACATCATAGCAATATCAGAGATTAATACTGAGAAAGGTGTGGATTTTGAGATTGATGGCTATGAACTGAATTATAAAAATAGAGTGAATAGAAGTAGAGGAGGTGTGGCAATATACGTGGATAACAGACTGAATTATAAGGTGATGATGACTTGTTGGAATGTATTACACTAGAAATTTGTGAGTTGTGTATACGGAACCACTGGATCAAATATTGAAATATTTAACAAGTGGATGGTAAAATTATTTACAAAAACATCTCAAAAGTTTGTTCATATGTGGAGGCTATAACATTGACATATTAAATCCAAAAAAGCAGAAAGCAGAAAATAAAAAAGTTTAAGAATAAAATTAATATTATGAGGATGTGTAAGAAATAATACTATAATAACATATCAGATAATAATAAAAATATGAAAGGTTTATGGAATATTATAAATAGTATTATTAGAAATCTGGAATATTATATTGATAAGGATAAAATAATAAATAACAAGGAAGATGTGGTTAATGGTTTCAGCAAATTCTTTGTAAATCTGGGACCAAATGGGGCAGAAATAATAAATGGTTCAGAAACAACAGAAGGGGTGGACGAAAATGATATAATTTATATTGTAAGAAAGTGTAAAAACAAATCTTCCGTGGACTGGACTAACATTGACATATATTATAGTTTTTTTTTTTTTTTTTTTTTTTTTTTAAGTAATTGAAGAAATTGCAGAACCATTAACTCATATCACTAACTTGTTTTTTTCCCCAATTCTTTAAATTTCCAGAAAAAAATGGCATTACCAAAAGTAATACCATTATATGAAATGAGGGATTGTTACGAACTTTTAAAGGTCTAGGGTTAGAACGCAACATTTAGTTTTTAATATTGCTGTGATGGAGCGGGCAGCAGAAAGGACCAGACACACAAGAGCAGGTGTAGCCAATTATTTTATTGGTACAACAAGCCGAAGCCACTAATCAGTATGTGAGTGCGCTATAATACAATGCATTTGTAGAGAAATATGGATAAATAAAGATACAGTTAACTAATGGGGAAAAGGAACTAAGGTGGCGCCAAATTAAAGAAAAGAATAAAACAAAATAATTCATAAACTAAGTTCCCAAAACCCTCTAAGCTTGCTAACCAAAGAAAAATGTGAAAAGAAAAACTGAGATCTTCGGCGCATCCGACGCCATAACTATACCTACCCTAAATAAAAACAAAAATACAAGAAGGGCGCTCACCTCTTACCTGGTGTATCTAACACTTGATAACTGCGGGCAATATGTATGTCGCGCGATCTGCTTACCTGTTCTGTTTCCCCAAAAGGTAATAAGTTACTCTTAACTCTCAACATCTCAACATAATACAAAGTCAAGTGTTGGATTCACACGCCAAAGAAAACGAAAGACATACAATGTATGACAGGCTCTAACTAAAACGCCTGACACACACACACACACACACACACACACACACACACACACACACACACACACACACACACACACACACACACACACACACACTGCACTCCCAATCAGGACACGCCGGAAGACTTTTAAACACCAGGACGGCACTTGATTGGCTGCAGATACGACACCTTGATGGAGACTGACAGTCGCCTACTACAATCAGCGGAGACCTGAGAACAAGACAGCACAAACGGAGAACAGAAAAGAAGAGACAGAAGAAAAAAAACATCCGAAACACACGCAGCACATAACAAGGATAAACATAATTTCACAAATTACAGGCCTGTTTCTGTAGTCCCCCAGTTCTCCAGAATCCTTGAAAAAGTGTTTACAGAAAGACTTGACAATTTTATTGTGCGAATCACAGCATTATTCATGAAGATTCACACCTCTTCGCAAATGGTTTTTGTAAACAAAAAATGTCTTAGAAATTTAAAATCGATACATTGTTTTATATGACTGAGTAGGCAGGATGATTTTCACATAATTTTGAAGCAAAAACTGTAGACTAAAATATCTCCTCTCAAAAACCGATATGTCCTGGCAGGCTTCTTCCATGGCCTGGAGGAGGTGAACACAGATATAAGGTCTCGGTCATACACTTTCCACCACAATGCTGGAAAAAAATAACTTTTCATGTTTAGAAAGGGAGATAATGCAGGCCGAGAGATGTTTGAAAACCTCAGGTTATTGGTAAACCAGTCACAAACCAGAGCAGCACAATGGAAGGTGATGTTATCCCAAACAACAACGTAGTGAGGTTGCTCTGGCTGTGCTGGTTCCCTGTGGTCCAGCTGGAACCTCAAGGAAAGCAAGGAGGAGAATAGTGTTATAGGGTCCTAGAATGGGATAGCGGTGGAGTAGCCCTCGTTGGCTGATGGCTGTGCACATAGTGACAATCCCTCCGTGCTGACCAGGGACATTTACAATAGCCCAATGGCCAATTATGTTCCTTCCCCTTCTCTTTCTTTTGGTCAGGTTGTAACCAGCCTCATCCACAAAGATAATTTCATGGGGAACAGGCTGGCCTTCAATCTCAAAGATTCTCTGTAAATCACTACCCTGAAGCACAGTTCAAGAGGACACAAATGGCAGCATAAACGGCTATACTGTGATGTTACACACTACATCCTTTGTTCCAAAACTCAATGAACTGATTTGGGCCCTTTTATCTATCTATTGAAGGATCTGATTGATGCGTGTTCAATTTTGTCTCTTAGTGTTTTCACCTGGGGAATTGTGTTCTAATTGAGCTCAAGCTGTGCTGACTTGAGTGAACAGTATTGAATGCTAGTGCCTTCAAAATGACCACATGGTGTAATAAGAAACTAAGGGATTTGTGTGTAGAGTTCTGCAGTGACAGCTCAACAAATTTGACTTGTGTCAAAACGGGAGTAGTGTTCAGAGTTTAGGGGATCAGAAATAGAAATGAACATACTTTTCAGAAGCCTGACATTTCTGTTTATAATATCCTTTTTTTAATTGATCTAATGAAGTATTCAAATTTATTGAGAATTGGTGGGTTTTTGTTAAATGTTAGCCAAAATCATCACAATTAAAAGAACCAAAGACTTAAAGTACTTCAGTCTGTGTGCACTGAATTTATTTAATACATAGGTTCCACAATTTGAGTTGAATTACTGAAATAAATGAACTTTTCCACAACATTCTAATTTATTGAGAAGCACCTGTATATAAAGTCTCGGGAAAGTAACCTATTTATTTATTACAGGTGTTTATTCCCTGTGCTAGTTTATGTAAAATGAAGAATACAGAATCTTATTCTTGGGACATTTTACATTTGCATTGCCAAATAAATTGCAGCATTGCTGTGTACAATTAAAACAAAATGTGCAAAATGAAAATAGTACAAGCAGCAAGTTAAGAACAGAAGTTTTTCTTATTGTTTCTCTTGCTGATGTGCTGGAACTTTTTCAGCAAGTTTCTTTGTCTCCCTCACTGATGCTTTTAACACCTTTAGCTAGTATTGTCCTGCATCCCCATCGTGCAGCTACTAAACTCTCCGAACCCCTGTATCTGAGCATCTGAGACTGAGAAGCCAGCAAAAGAAGTCCCAAAATAACAATTCAGATTTAATCGCTATAGACATTAGCTTAATATTTTAAAGTATATAGACAATTAAAGAATTATATCATTTACATATAAAAACATATTCATTGTTAAATGTTTGATTATTAAATGATTAAGAGAATTCAAACAGAATCAGATTCTTTGCTTGATCAGATGATCTACTTCGTTCCCTTTCGATGCTTCACTCGTACTGCGTATGGGGAAAGGTCTCCTTTTTCCCCGTTACTGAAGCCTTTTTCAGTAACGCAGTGTAACTGCATTATCATTGGTTCACTCATAGACAAGTTGTTGAACCAATGACGGCGCGGCATAGCTGCGCGACCTATGGCGACAGAGCGCGTGAATATTCCCGCCGAAATGGGTGGGGTTTAGGGCTATATAAGCGGGTGTTTCGCCATAGGATTTCAGTTCTCTCTCCTTCAGCGACGACTTCACATTGCTCCTCGCTGATCTCCTGCTGAAGCCTTCGCCGCATGGAAGAAGCTCGCCTGGAAAGAAGCTCTCGCCGCCGTCGAAGAGGCTCCCGCAGCGGACTGCTGAGCTCGCCGAGGAAGAAGCGCAGAGCCGCCCGCTTCCCGCTTCCGGCCGCCTGCCAGCCCGTCTCCTGCCGCCATCCGGCGCGCCTAAAAGAGCGATTTTCCCGCGGTTTATTGCCGCTCTAAAGAGCTTTCCAACAGTGGTTTTCACCGCTCTAGTGGCCCTCGCCGCTCTAAAAGAGCCCTCAAACGCCGTTTTCACGGCGGCGGCGTTGTTACAAATGCCGCGCCACTCGTGTGGCACATGCAGAGCCCCTCTGCATGACGATGGTCACGGTGAGTGCGTCGACTGCCTGGGCAGACCCCATGCAGAGGCCGCGCTCACCGGGACCTCGTGTTCTCACTGTGAGAACATGAGTCTCGCCTCTCTGCGCTTGCGGATCGCCTTCTTCAGTGAAGGCGATCTCGCCGCTCGCGCCCTCCTGTCTTCTTCCTCCCGCGAGCCGGCTATGAAGAGACGGCGGGGCAGAGCGGCCCAGCGCACGGAGTTGGATGACGTCACGCCGGCTTCCCCACGTGCCTCACCCTCTCCCCCGAGAGAGCAGTCCCCCGTCCTGTTCTCCCGCCCTGAGCTGCGTCCCTCGGCAGATGCGAGCGACCTCATCTCTTTTGGCGGTTCTGAGGACGAGCCGCTTGATGACGTCATGTCTCTCGCGGCCTCTGAATCCGAAGGTTGGGCCGGTGATTCTGACCCTGCCCGCCTTCCCTCGCTGGAGCCCATTGACTGCAAGCCGGGTATGGATGCCGAGCTCTTCCGCATCCTTTCGAAAGCAGTAGAGGTTTTGGACCTCGAATGGGCTCCGCGAGAGGAGCCATCAAGGAGCAGGCTCGATGAGTGGTTCCTGCAGGGTTCCGCCAGGCCCTCGTCAACGTGCCGCACCGTTTTTCCCAGAGGTTCACAACGAGCTGACGTAGTCGTGGCGCGCCCCGTATTCTGCCCGCCTATGTACTACGCATTATTCAGCTCTCACCTCCGTGGATGGCTCTGAAGAGAAGGATTACGAGCATCTACCGCCCCTGGGCGAAGCGGTGGTGGCTCACCTCTGTCCCCCCATGGCTGTGGTTGGAAAACTAAGAGGGCCCTTCCATCCATGCCCTGCAGGACCACTTCTGCCCTGGCAGGCAGAGCATATACGTCCGCGGGCCAGGCTGCCTCAGCGCTGCACGCCATGGCTATTCTCCAGGTGTTTCAAGCGAAGCTCCTCCGTTCTCTGGATGAGTCCGGCGTCGATGCACCTGCCTTCCATGACCTCCGCAGCGCCACTGACTTAGCCCTGCGTGCCACAAAGGCCACAGCTCAGGCCATTGGACGATCCATGGCCAGCCTGGTCGTGCTTGAGCGCCATTTGTGGCTCAACCTGACCGAGATTAAGGAGATGGACAAGACGGCCTTTTTGGATGCCCCGGTCTCTCTTTCTGGTCTCTTCGGGCCAGCAGTAGGGGCTTTACGGAGCGTTTTACTGCAGCACAAAAGTCGTCTCAGGCTATGCGACACTTCCTGCCTAAACGCTCTAGCTCCACGTCTGCTTCCAGCCGCCCCAAGTCTGCGCCGGCTCAGCAGAACAAACCTGCTCCCTCTACCTCTCAGGCAGCACCACCCAAGGAACAGCGCCATCGTAAGCGCTCCTCCTTCCCGAGGCAACGTCAGGGACCCCGGCCTAAGATTACGCTGGACCCGACGCCTCCTAAGCCTCCTGATGTTTCAGGAAGGAAGAGGATGGGGCAAAGTCTCGCCACGGCCGGACCACCCCAAAAGCTCTTTCGTTCCACCCCCCCTCCGCCTCGTTCAGCTCGGGCGTGGGAGATATGTTCAGTGTTGTGCTAACTGGGCCCAGTGCTGCGTCCATGCAAAACGCTATTCTTATGGCGAACACTATGAATATTCTACCTTCTCTAAGAAAGAGCGAAGTTCCTCTTCCACTCTCTCCGGTGCACGGTGGGCGGCCCGTCACCCAATACCATTCAGCCCCTTTTTCTAGTTCCCAAAAAGATGGCGGTCTCAGACCCATCTTAGATCTCAGGCTCTTGAACCTCTCCCTCATGAGACGGAAGTTCAAGATGCTAACGCTGAAGCAGATCCTCGCGCAGGTTTGCCCCGGGGACTGGTTCTGCTCGCTGGACCTGAAAGATGCATACTTTCACA